>NC_056751.1:430315372-430497872 GCF_019279795.1 Protopterus annectens | reverse complement strand
TATTATTTTTAAATTCTTAACAAGAAGTAGAAAATAACCTTACCAAAGGTAATGCTGCCCACACAAAATAAGTTTAACAGTAAAAAATGGCAACAACCACCACAAAGTATAGTCCAATGTTTAATCACTTAAAACAGCATAAAATGACATAAAATCAGAGCAACAACAATGATATGTACGTGCTTTCAGGCTAATGCCCTTCTCCAGACAATTAATTGAGACATTCAAACAGTTTAAATAGTAAATAACAACCAATTAAAATTTAATTGGTTGCTATTTACTATTGAAATCGTTTGAATATCTCAGTTATTTTAATGGGTTGTTATTTACTATTTAAACTGTTTGAATATCTCAGTTAATTGTCTGGAGAAGGGCATTAGCCTAAAAGTGCTTACATACCATTGTTGTTGCTCTGATTTTATGTCATTTTTTGCTGTTTTAAGTGATTAAACCTTGGACTATACATTCGTGGTGGTTGTTGCCATTTTTTACTGTTTCAACTTATTTTTAAATTCTTGGCTGCCTGAAACTCTTGACTTAAAAGAAGGTTTATCTAATGGGATAGAGAGAGCACACAGAGCCATAGGAAAACCTATATCTTCCTCATCTAATGCTTCACCAAGATGTATTGTAGTTAAATTTCTCTCTTATTTGGACAAAGAACTTATACTTAAATCAGCCTGGAGGAAAAGTCCCTTAACATACAAACAAAGCCAGATAAGATTTGACAATGACTACTCCTCAAGCGTATTGGAACTTAAGAAAAAGACTTGGCCACTTGTGAAACTCCTTAAACAAAATAAAATTAAAGCACAGCTTGTTTATCCATCAAAAAATCAGAATGTTTTACTCAAATGACATGAGAACATTCAACAACTTCGAGGAAGCTTCTTCATTCATAAAAAACAATAATATAATCACAATTCCTGAAGAAATTAATTGGTCAATTTCTTATACCTTAAAAAGATCATCTGGGAAAAATACCCAGTCTGATGTGAGGAAGAAGAAACTAAATCTGAACTAAAAAATACAGAAATCACCAAATCTCTCAAATTATCAATTAAGGTATGAGTTCTTCATACTCATACAAACAAAAAGTATGTACATTTTATTTTATTTTCATAAACTTTTTTTGTATTAGATTTATGTTACTATCAACTATCCATTAGCGCCATAAGAAGTTTTGCTTTTACAACTTGAAACTTTATTCAACTAGTTTATCTGTGTAGCAGAAACCCCTGTTCTTTTTTTCTTTTTCTCTAATATTGCTTATTTCCTTGCAAGTACACATGACATTACATTAGCTTACTTTTTCTTATATCTAATAATGTAGTATACTGATAGAGTAAGCATATTCTCTTTTTTTAAGTTATAGGAGAAAATGGGTCTTTTCCATATAGGGGTTTGCTTTAAATAAACATTTACTTGACTGTTTACAGATTTAAATATTTAATAGGTTTTTTTTAAATTGTAAATAAAATAAGCATATCCGTTTCATTTCCGTTTCAACATTCTAAGTGACAGTTTACTGTTTTTCTTTATCTGTGAATACTCACGTGCTTGTCTGAAGCTTTTATAGGTTCATAGGTTCATACTAGGCTATCTGCCCTAGGGCATTTATAAGCCTAGCCAGAATGTGTTTGGCTTTTGCCACCCATTTTAAATTTATTTTGCTATGCCCTTTTTCGAGGTTAGTATACTGTGCCTCTGTCTAACAGTGACACAGAAGTGATACCCGGGGTAAACCTACGATCTCCCATCCACTCATCAAGATTCCTCTTGAAAAGAGTCAATGAGGGACTCTGCCTAACTTGGACTGGGATTTTATTAGAGTGAAGGGAGCCTCTGGGTTATGAATCTGTCCCTCCATCATGTCCTATTTATTTCAGTGCTGAGGTTCAAGTCTCTCGAGCGCGTAGCTCAATGGGATTTGGATTTTCTGAGGTGCAGCATGTCCATTAATTCCGGGTTGGACATGGCTTTATACGTCAGGCACAGATCGCCTCTGAACAGGTGGTATGCCACTGAGTAGAGTTGGAGTTTCTTTAACCGGGCAGCATATGGCATCTGTTTGAGCCCTTTGATGCTCTTGGTGAGGTACTTTTGGGGTCTTTCCAGTTGCTGCAGGTGTCTGGTAAGGTACATCCCAAAAGGGGCATTGTACTCAATTATGGGCCTGATGAGGGATGAGTAAAGAGGCACAATGTCCTCCCCTGATCTAGATGTGAATCCCTTCATGATTAGGTGGGCTATATAAAATGTTTTTCTAACCACTTTGGCCACGTGGTTGTTAAATGAGAGATTGCTATCAACTTGGGTCCCCAGGTCCCTAATTACTTCTTCTGTACTTAATGGATTACCACCTATGTGGTAATTTGTGGGCACTTTGTTTTTGCCAAAGGGATGACTATACACTTTTGGCATTTAGCTTGAGGCCATGGCTCTGGCACCAGTTGTCTGTTTCTATGAGGCCCTTTTGGAGGATGCTTGTGTTGGCTGGAGAGTCAATTATGGCGCCCAGTTTGCAGTCATCTGCAAACTTGGTCAGCCACAGTCCTTCCGTGTTGGCCTGTACCTCGAGAAATATATACTGAACAAGAGAGGTCCCAGGACTGAGCCTTGTGGGACACCACTTGTAACTGGTTTGGAGTCTGACATGGCTCTAGCAATTCTAACCATGTGGGTTCTGTCCTTGAGCCAGTTTGCAATCCATCTAGTGACATAGGGGTTTATATTTAAGCTGGTGAGCTTATCTATAATGCCCGAGTGGGGTATTGTATCGAAGGCTTTTGCGAGGTCCAGGTAGGCTGTGTGGACCACCTTCCCCTTGTCAATGGCCTTGGTGACTGTTTCAAAGAAATCAACCAGGTTTAAGAGGCAGGATCTGCCCTTAACAAAGCTGAACTGGGTAGGATCCAGTGTCTGTAGGTCCCCAATATCTTTATTTATGAGGTCCATGATGATCCTTTATAGTTTTAACTCTACTTCAAAGTAAACATTACAGATCTGTTATCTAGTAGGGCTGCAGTCACATTTTATGAGACACTGTAGCTAGTACAATACACTTCTTAGCAAGTCTAAACTGTATATATGCTTATCGCGCACTATATATAACAGTTTATTTATACCCTTCCCAGTGATTTTAAGTAAAATGTAGACCAGTCACTCACGTTAATGTACAGTTGGTTGGCTCTGTTTAAATTTTGTTGCTGTAGAAATGGCCATGTCTTCTTTCCTGTTGCTTGCTGTGTGTCTGTTGGGTTTTAATAAATTTCATGAACAGTTTGTTTTACATGTGCGGTGCTGTCATTGTGAGGGTTACATTCATAAATTCCATTTACTTGCTGGCAAGCACTTTTGCCTATTTAAGTTATCACTACAAGTCATGTTGTCTGGATGAAGTTCAGTAATCTTGGAAACACTTTTCACATACATACCCTCTTCTTCTATGATAATATTGCTATTGTCCTATTAATCCTTTCAGGTTTCACTTCCCTTTCTTTTCTAGTGTCTGTCGATCACTTTTGGCTGTGTGATTGAAAAGCGAACACTGAGACCGCTGACCCCACTGGTGAACAGATGAGGTTACATTCTTTATAGGAAACTTTATTAGTATCGAAAATAACCACAAAAGTTTCTGTTGGGGGTAACAAACATATTGGTAATTACTCACCATAGAAGACATAGACACCCACGTATCTTCCTATTTGAAGACCTTCCTTTTCTTCACTAGAAAAAGAAAAAATAAGAAAGGTAGAAGAGATAAGCTTCTTAGTCTTTAAAGAGACACACGCAGCTAGCCTTTCAACAACACAAGCCAGTTATACATACAGACCAACCATTTCATTTTCAGTTGTGTAAACTTTAAGTAGAGACATTTTATTATACTTCATGTAAAGTCTCAAATATACATCTAATAAGCCACAAGGCTTATAGTATATTAAGTGATGTTGGCACATTTACTCAGTGACTGAGAGAACTTCTTCAAATATTTACACTATTTTTTTTAACTATTATGCATATATTATTTATTACAGAAATTTTAGATGCAGCACAAGCAAACTCAGTTTCCCTTCTAATGTACTAATGTGAAATTAACAAGGTAAAGGCATGCATGAAGCTCTTCCATTGGAAATTATGGGATATGTACATTCACTCATGCGCCTCCTTTCCTGCTGTTTTAAAGGAAGGAAGGGAGAAAGGAAAATTAAAATAGGGAAGGAGAGAAAAGAGAAAAGGAATAAGAAGAAAGTAAGGATACTTAAAGTGATATACAGCACCTGTCTCTTAATGGGTTCAATCCTAGACTTCCAGACATATGTTCATCCTTTATTTACCTATTGTAATGTACATCCAAACAATATGATATACAAATTCAATTTTATCTGTCACTTTTGTTTTTTTTCATTTGGAAGATAGCTGTAATCAAGCACTATTCTCCCAAAGTAATAGGATATATGAATGCATTTTTTTATTGTTGGCACCCACACTGCGGATGCTAGTTGTAACCTAAAAATTTGATGCTAATGTAAATATAAATGATGTCAATGTTTATGGCTGCTTATAGTTTAGTTTTATTTGCAGTGGATTTCTATTGTTCAAAATATCTGTTCAACAAAATGTTACAAGTTAAAATCTTGTGATTTTAATTTAATCTCTTTATCTCTTTAGACATTAGTATAAGAAAACACTTACTTGCTTGAGTTGAACTCTTAGGATTCTCAAATAACAAAATTAATACAATGCAAATTGGAAAGTGCTTAATGAATAAGTTGGGTCATTACATTACATTACATTATTTTCCCATTGGTTTGAACTTGTATTAATAGTCTTTCTTATCTTGAAACAAGAATTCTTTGTTGCTTTGTTATTACTAAAACCATATAAGCTAGTTGGTTGATGCATACTAGCTATTTTATTTTAGTGTTGTGGGGGGTTTTTTGTACTCGAGATGCATATTCAAGTTAGACTTAAAGATGTACATAAGGGTATGATTTAGCTTGAAACCATTCAGTCTTTCTTAAGTTTGAAAATGTAATGTTCTAATAAGAGTGGATGGGAAATAGGAAATACACCCTGGGGATCACTTCTGTGTTTCTGCTTGACAGTGGCACAGGAAAATAACTTTCTTGGGTGGTGTAAGCCAGGGAACCTTGTTGCCTAGGCTTATGTAGGCCCTTTGGCCGATAGCCTAGTACCTACCTATGAACCTATGAACCTATAAAGATATCTATATATCTTTTCTAGCTCTTTTATCTTTTAACAACAGTAATTAAATCTCTACACTATAATAATAATTAAGGTTAGTTTATCTAATATTTGAATTTAATATAACTTATTATCTTACTTGAAAACATTATATCTGTAAGAACTCTAATATGGAGCTCTGAGATAATCATTTCTTTGCATCTGCTTTTAGAAATGAGGGTTAATCTACTAGAACAGTCTTGTTCTTTCAGATTAGGAGTATTTTTCATTCCATGCTTGTCAGAGGGATCCTTTGAATTTTTGATTATTAGTTTACTTGATTTTATCTACTTTTTTCTTCTACTGTTATTTCCATTTTATTGGCCTTGCCTTAAATCCCGTTTAAGTCTTCTAGAGGGGAAACTTAGCTTAGCTCTAATGCTTATAATTTATAAAGTAGTTACCCAGAATTTGAGCAATAAAAGAAACTTGAACATGCTTCAAATACAAATACTCTTCAAATACTGACAATTTTTATGGATTTAACCTTGCTTTCTCTAAACATTAATGGTCTGAATAACCCAACGAAAAGATCAAATTTACTAAGATACTTAAAATTTAATAAAGCACAAGTAGTTATTCTCCAAGAATCACATTTTAAAACATATGATAATTACATGTGGAATCCACATGAATATCTAAAATTATCTCATTCTTCTTATAAAAAGAAAACCAGGGGAGTCTTAATTCTATGAAGGAAAACTGTCACTAACCATCAAATCATTTATAACTATGAAGATAATGGTTGACTTTTAGCAATTGTAATAGTAAGATTTAAGAACAGAATTTGGACACTAGTAAACGTATATTGCTTTCCAGGCATAGGGGTAGGAACAGTCAAAAAACACATGGATCTTATTAACAAAGTATATAAGTACACTTTGATAATAGGAGGAGACTTCAATTGTATTTTAGATAATTCTGAGACCACTAATAAAATACCTCTTCATCTTACTCCTATTGGGAAAGCTCTTAAGAAATGGACCGATAATTTAAATCTAATAGCTACATTAAGACTCAAAGAGGATAATTCACTATAGTATTCCCATAGTGACCATAGATTTAACACCTAAACAAGAATTGATAAAATATTTATGCCACAAGACTTAAGTAGGAAAATAATTACATTTTCTATAATTCCTTACCCCCTTTCAGATCATAATTCACTCATTCTCAAATTTCAAATAGATTTCAAGAGATTAACCTTTACAAAAAAATCCCAGCTTATATTACAAAATTAAAACAATTTAAACCATGGTTAGTCTCTGAAATACAATATTTATTGGATACTAATATCACCGATGACATAAATATAGTTATTTTATGGGATTCTCTAAAGGCATTTTTATATGGCAAAACTATCACATGGTTTAATAGTAAAACAAAGGAATGGGAGTCTGAACTAGTTCATATTAAAAAAAAACAGATAATAGAAATCAATAATATTGACTCAAAAGATCTAGACACCAAAAACAAAACAAAAAAAAAACAAAATCAGGGAATTAAAAAATACAATTAAATTCTAAATCACAAAACTAATTGGGCTATTGAAACATTTAAACTTAATTCATATTCTGCTACACCAAAGTATATGCATAATCTAGTAATGAGAATAAAAAGACAATCCACTGAAAATAATATCGCAAATATTATTCATGAAGGGAAAAATAAAAAAGTTTCAGACATAAGCAAAATTCTTGATGCTTTTAAACATCACTATGCAGTACATTATAGAAATAATAACACATATCGCAATACATCAGACTTAGACTTCTTCTCTTCTAAATTAAAGAATATACTGGAAAAGCTAAAAATAGATTATCAAAAACAAAATTCTCTTAAAGAAATAACTGAAAAAATCAAAGAGAGTAAAAACAATTAAGCACCTTATATTGATGGAATTATTATTGAATTATATAAATTATTCCCAACTTCAGCAATATCAGTGTTACATAAAACCCTAAATGAAATACACTCACAAAGTATAGCTCCACCTTCATTGAGATATTCACTAATTACTCATATTATAAAGAAAAATAAAGACCCTAAACGATGTAGTTCATATAGATGAAGCTCATTACCCAACAATGATTGTAAAAGCTTCATGTCCATCTTGGTTAACAGAATTAAAAAAAAATCACTGGTACACATCATTAGTGAAGATCAAACTGGATTTATTTATAATAGACATACCCATGATAACATCCAAAGAATACCAACTACAATTGATATTTTAAATAGAGATAATCAAGAAGCCCTGATAATTGCTCTAGATGTTGAAACAGTCTTTGATTCACTAAACTGGGATTTTCTTTTTAAAGTTTGGCAAATTTATATTTTTCCCCAACAATTTATTACTTTAATAAAAAATACTTACAAAAATAATCTTGCTTATGTGAAATTAGGTCCTTTCACCTCAGAAGCCATTGAAATCACCAAAGGTACAAAAGGACTGTCCCATGCCCCCTATTTTATTTGCTCTTGCCATAGATCTCTTTTCTTCTGTAATACGTTATGATCCAAAAATCAAATGCATTAATATACATAGTCAGTTTAGCTCTAAAATAATGCTCTTTGCTGATAATATACTTCTTAATCTAATTCTGATGATTCATTACTTGAATTAGACTTACAAATTGAAAACTTTTATCATATTTCTGGTTTATGTGTCAGCAAATCTAAGTCCAAATTCATGTTATTAAACAAAAAATGATACTCATTTAAACATAAATCAAATAATTGGGAAAAAAAGGTTTCTTCCATGAACTATTTAGGGATATTATCATGTGAAAATGTAAATTTAACATTAACTACAAATTATAACAATATTGTGAATGCTTTAAAAACTTAAGTTGAAATATAGAATAAATTGTATTTAAAATTTGAGGCTAGATTACAATTAATTAAGACAGTCCTACTCCCAAAAATAAATTACATTGCACAAGCTATCCTCATGATTCCAAATAAGAATCTTCTAAAGGAAATAAAAAAAAAATTCTCTGGTTCCCATAAAGGAACAGAATAGCCTTCCTAAATCATATCAGAGCTTGGGAATTAGGAGGAATACATTTTCCAGATTTAAAGACCTACATTAAAGCTTCCCTTTTTAAAATAATTATAAATTGGATAGACCCAAATTTTTCTTCAGCATGGATATCTCTACATTTTATTATCATTCTAAATGAAAATAAATTATCTAAAAATATATTACTAAATGAGCAAAATAATAAATTTTGGCATATACTTTGCATTAATTTACAGTACAATATGCTTAAACCTACCAACTTAAATTACATAAATTACATTTACAATTTATTTAGAAATTGTATTAATAACAATACTGATATAAAGTTATGGTTGGAATTATTATTGCTCTTCACTTCCACTAAAACTGTCTTTAATAAAACTCATATAAACACTTTAAATACTTGGGGAACAAAAAAATGTACATGTTGGCACCACTGTATAGAGAACTTGAAGGTTTTGGATACTTACCAATTAATAAGTATATATGATTTATCAAGCTCAGACTGGTTAGTTGCTAACAATACACAATCTTATGCACAAGATCTATGCAGAAAAAATGATAATTCCTCCTCTAAATCTATGCCTAAGCTTATATTTTACATTCATGAAGTATTATATAATGATAGCAATTGGACAAATTTACCATCAAGATTATATAAAATTTTAATAAATTATAAAGTTGTTCCCAATCAAAATTACTGGAATGTCATCATTAAGGAACACTCAATATATGTATCAATTTAAAATAAAATTAATCTTCTTCACTCTATTAAATTAACTTCTAACTTACAAATATAGAAGCTTTTCACTTGGAAATGTCTGCATAGAGCTTTTTATACCCCCAACAGGATAGCTAAATTTAATTCTTCTAAAAATGTTATATGCTGGAGATGTTCATTAAAATGTAAAGCTAATTGGTCACATATTTTTTATGATTGTACATACATTAAGAAATATTGGGAAGAGATTAGTCAATTTTTACAAGCCATTTATACAGATTCGTTTGTTCTAACAAAGTCATTAGTTCTCCTAAACATTAATGAGAGTTTTGTAATGAATAACAAGGATCATTATCTTCTTTGGACCATACTAGTCGTAGTAAGGAAATGTGTCACAAGAAAGTGGAAATCCTATTCTGAACTGAATATCGATGATGTTCTAACTCTGTTAGAAGAAACTGCTCTGATGGAAATAGAAGTTAAAGAATTGAGAATATCACCTAATAAATGGATCAATAACCCTTGGGAGAAAGTTCTCTCCCTTACTGATAATCTTAATTTAGATACAGTCACATCTGATTAAGAAGAGAGAGAACATGATTTTCTCTGACTTTGTGTAACTCAACTCCTTCCAATGTTTGTTTTCTTGTTTTTCTTTTGGAGGCCAATTGTATATATTGTATATAGTTTGTTGTAAATCTCTCATCTAGAAAATGTAATTATGAATATTATTATTATATCTGAAAACAATAAAATTATGTGAGTAAAAAAAAAGAAACACGAGCAAGCATAAAAGTATATAATTGGTGACAGCAGTTCAAATAGCTTTGCAATTTTCTAACAGGAAATTATAACTTTACATTTTCAGAGTTGAGATTTTGCATTACATTGTCACTATATGCAGACTTATTATCTGAAGCCTGCTTGCACACAAATCTTTAAGGTGGAACACATACAATTTCTAGGGACAGATACCACACCAAAACTGTACTGCAACATCTGTATCCTTTTACCTACTATAAGTGTCAAAGAGGGGCCTCTAAGCAATATGCTATACTGTTTCAGTGACACAGGAAAGTGACATTTGTAATTCAAGTAAAAATCAGTTCATGCTGTGTTGTTTCAGATGTACATGTGCAGTACCCAGAACAACATGCCCATTTATTGACATGACCATGGTTAGTGCAGGACAATAACTTATATATACTGTTTAGGAATCTGTCAATGTAACTTCATTTCTTCAAGTCACTGTTTTTTGTATATTAATTCAATTATCAACAGCTGCAGCCCTAAAAAGACTGAAGATGAATGTAGTCACTGTGATACATACATAGTGTTACTGTGTTGCCCTATCAAACATTGCTGATATTCTCAAAAACCCAAATGCAAACCTGCTGATTTCTTCCCATTACAGACACTCGTGTGAATGAAAATACAATTGGTAAGCATGAAGAAGCACAACATACATATTGCTGCTCATCTGCACCACATGAAGTATACTATACCATACACTGCTGCTCATCTGCACCACATGAGGTATACTATATCATACACTGCTGCTCATCTCCACCACATGAGATATACTATAGCATACACTGCTGTTCATCTCCACCACATGAAGTATACTATACTATACTATACACTGCTGCTCATCTGCACCACATGAGGTATACTATAATGTACACTGCTGCTCATCTTCACCACATGAGGTATACTATTACATACACTGCTGCTAATCTGCACCACATGAAGTATACTATACCATACACTGCTGCTCATCTCCACTACATGAGGTGTACTCTACTGTACACTGCTGCTCATCTGCACCACATGAGGTATACTATACCATACACCGTTGCTCATCTCCAACACCTGAGGTATACTATGCCATACACTGCTGCTCTTCTCCATCACAAGGTATACTATGCCATACACTGATATCATCTTTTGATGTTTACTAGGTGCACCTGTGCAAACTGCAAAAACATGTTAACCAAAGCATCACTTTAGTAATAGGTGAAAACCCTAATGCTGCTCCTTCCTCTATCCCAAACCTGGACCTTAATGTCATTAAAATCTTGAAAACAACAACAACAAAAAATAAACGAGCCACCAAGGCAGTTGAACGTCACCAGTTTATTAAACACCAGCCAGACTAAGTGTTTTTGCCATAATATTCAAATGATTTCTTAAGAACTGTTTGGTGAAGTTCGACTGCCTTGGTGGCTCATTTTTTTTTCTAAGTTTATTAGCCGGTTTTGATTTTAACTCATCAAAACCTTTCCATAACACTACCACTACACAAGACCGATTTAGACACAGAGACATTAACAAACACACACACAAACAGCACTGCATCTATACCCTAACTTAACCCTTACCCTAAAATGTACAGACTAGAACACAAACACACAACACCCATCCTTCACTCATCCCTGACCCTCACTCTCTCACACACACACACACACACACACACACACACACACACACACACACACACACACACGTGTGCATGCACATCTCACCCCCCTCCAACCTCAGTTAGCTGTATCGACATTCCATACCATCGACTTAACTTATTTGGCCATCCATACCATTGATATTTCCTCTGTTTTGTTATCTGCACCATTGACATTTAATCACACCCCTGTGCTTGTTGAACCAATGTACTTTAGTTCAAACACAGAGAATTGCATGTATATGTGTACGAATGTATGTATGTGTATATTTTAATTTGTTTAATTGTTTATGAGATTGGTGCACTGATCTGAAGACCCTTTTCAGGCATGGATTGGGCCATAAGACGTTATCTGATATAACACAGTACATTTATATATTTATGTCAACAGAAAATTAAGTAAATTAAGTAAGAAAGTAGTACAATGTAGCATATGAAAAAGTAGTCATTAAATCAAAAATTTGTATTAATGCAATATTCTACTCAAACGAATAACATAATTGGAACACATATTTACTTTAACATGCAGTGTACTCATTCCTTTGCTAATTTTCCCAGCAATACTGCAATAGCCATTCACTGGCTAGTAGGTGGCTGAAATTATCTAGTTAATGTAATATCAACCAAAGCATAAAGTGAAATTCTAATGATTGAAAAAATTTCGTTAAAGCTGCATACTTAACTACCTGTTTGCATATATACATAGCAGGTTATCAACGGAATGTGTACTTTTGGCATACGTTAAGAACATTCTGTTGATGTGCAGATAAGTGAATAAAATCAATGAGATCATACTAGTTTACTAAAGTAGCCACAATTATTGGCTTCCACTAAATGCTTTTTAATTTATTGTTTTTTAATTATCCATTGTATTTATGTTTCTTGGTTTGTCTGGGAGTTTGATGCAAACTGCTGGGACAGTTTTGGAGAAAGCTCTTTAACAACTAACAAATTGAAAGGCTGTTTGGTGAAAAATTGTACTTGCAGTGTTGCTGCTCCTGCTATATAGTTTATTTTTAACAGAAGGTGATATCTATCATAGAATAGTCGGACGTTTAAACATTTTATCAAATAGGAAGCTCTGGCTGTAATTGAAGGCATTTAGATTTGTGGATAGCTACTCAGTGGTGTTTAGCATTGGGACTCAGGTGTGTAAATCTTAGCATATTATTCTTGGTTCTTTGAAGAAAAACTACAATTTATTTAAAGAGGTAATTGCTAAAGTACCTTCTAGTTCAGGTAAATAAACACTTAAGGCCAGAGCTTGCCTAGCTTCAACAGAAAGTAAGCCTTACATTTTGTAGGGTATTTGTAGTTGATTCAGGACATGCACTTGCAGCTCAACATGTATAAAGAAGGGAAAGTTTGAATCCTGTGATACCTCTAGGTATTTCTGCAGGTTTACTACAGGTAGGGACTGTCCATTTTGGTGAAATGGTCACCGGGGAGTAGCTATGCCTGAAGACTTTTTTTGTGTTTAAACAAAACTTGTGTGTGTGTGTGTGTGTGTGTGTGTGTGTGTGTGTGTGTGTGTGTGTGTGTGTCTTTGTAGCCAGTTTCATAGAAAGGAAAAATATTCTTTTTTTTAACAATTTTCCTAACCTGGTAAGCCCACTGGACATGTGCTACAATACATGAGAGCTCAGTTAGCCTAGTTATTCACCTATGGACCTAATATAACACTGTACTTTTGACTACAGGAAGCAGCTGATTAACAGCTCAGATCCCTTCTAATCTGCTTACCTCTTGCTTCATTCAGAAGATACAAGTCAAGCTGTCTGACATGGCAGATTCTGGTATTACATGGCCATCAATGTAGTGTGGAGTTTACTTTTGGCAGTTCATAAGGAAGGTCATAAAAATTAAAAGAATCAAAGGCCTAGTAGATTACCTTGTGGAACCTTTGTGTTTAGTCTTCCTGTTTGTGTATTTGTTTTATTGCAGAAAATACAAAAAAAGATATATTTATCCTTAAAACAACTGTATATATCATCTGAAAAGTTACACTGTTAGAGCTTCTGAAAAAATGCTGAGTCCACTCACTCTCCCTTTGAGCTCCACAAAGACTGTACTGGTTGGAAGGCCATTTGCCATGTTGAAACAAACTTCATTTGGGAGACGGTATAATGCATTTAGAGTACTGTACTTTAATCAAAACTATGCCTTTTGATTGTCAGACTGTCATACATATATTCTAGCAGTTGTTCAGAGATCATTTTTTCAGTCATTACGAAAGGATCAAGCTTGACTATGGGTCTTTAGCCAGATGCAGTCTTTTGTAAGGAGATTTTTAATATGGGTATATTATTTCACATTGTAAAGGCTGTGATAAGGTTTATGACCTAAGAAAGAGACTTTAAACATATGTCATGAGTTTGCATAAAATAACAATACCTAACAATACCTAGTTTAAATATTAATTGATGAGATGTGTGGAGGTTAAGATTTTAGTTGCAAGTTTTCCAGAAGATAAATTGCTTCTTTTTTGTAATTGTTTTGCCGCAGAGTAACTGTCAATAAAATACTTAATGTAGTTGTTGGCCAGGTGGGTGTAAGTAACTGACTGAATATCTTGGTTGATAGGAAAGGGGTCTGTGTCTGAAAACATTATCCCTGGGATTCATAAAGCTCAGCGCAAGGCCGGCGTTAGGCTTGCGCCGACCATGTGGTGTGAAGATGGAGCAGTAGCACTAAATGCATATTAATGAAGGCACACTGCTGCCACAGCCATGTGCATAGGAAAGGAGCGCTAGTGCAGAGGGCATGTCGAAGTGCCGCACGGAGGCGTGGAAATGTCAGCTGTCGATGTGCAACCTAAAATGCTTGCATATAACAATTTGCAAGCAATAGTAATCACATCTGTCAGTGTCCGTGGATACTGAAACGTATGCAAAGCATGCAAGACAGTTCCCGTGAACACAAAATGAAGAAGCAAACACAAATGCACGGTAGGGGATAACGGGTCCCCATCCCTCGAACAAATGATGTTGAAAACTGTGTGCCCGTAGTCCAATGCAGTGTAGATAGTTATACCAAGTGGAAGTGAAACGCATCATGTTAGCGTGCCGCCAATAGGTACGTCCAGCCCAATGGTCAAGGTCACCAGCTGACCCATATTGTGAGGGAGAGTACACAGCTGGGCAGATGTGTCCATAACAAAACCACGATAAATGTAAATATCTAGCGACCGTATGAATTATATCCCACAACGCATGTAATAGTCACATCCAATAGGTATGTCCGTATTTAACATACCATATGTAACAGGAAATAGAATAAGCATGTAAACGAAACAGAAGGAGGATATAAACTGCTACAACAATAAGGCAGCATGTATGCTTAAAGGAACAGTATTATCCATAGCGTTGACTGTGGGTACGTATTGTCCAGTACAATCGGATATGTGTCCGGAATATATCCCATCCTGGATATAGGAAAAGGTGGCATCCTACCAATGATCAGAACAGTCGGCCAAAATTCGCATATCTGCGATCCAAGCCGTACTTGTCAGGATGTGTCACAGTTGAACGGGTATTACCCGGGTGTACCAACCATGTCATGAAAGTTAAGTATGGGCATGTACCTATGTGCGTGATATATAGCATGTGGAAGGTGAAACATGCCAGGGTAGTCCACACAGCCATACAGGTACCTGACATATGTAGTGTATGCAATGTGTTACCTTGACCGTGTCATGGGCCATCAACCAAAGCAGTGATGGATGGAGTGTCAGGAATATGTGTGTGGGGGGATGGGTAATGGTATAATCCTCAAAGGTGAGACTGTGTCGTATGCAGAATAGGTGAACTGGAGGTGTATGAGGGAGCAGCGGGTGAAGCAGAAAGAAACACAAAGAACATGTATACACATCTGCAATACAACCAGACAGGCCATACTGTAGAACGCAATCCCACAAACATATGAATATTAAAATGTGTGATACAAATGTACAGAAATGTCACTGGCACATACCCACAGATTGGTCCTGATGGAACTGGCCAAATCAAATGCAACACACCTGGATGCATAATGGAATACCCAGCATCCCCTCCACAGCACACAACCCGCCCCCATACCTGAACATCCACCAAATCCAGCCATACTTGGCCTACAAGTTTGACGCAGCCACATCTACACATAGTGACCACTACTCATATGTAGTAGGTAGTGTCACCCTAGGCAGTTTCAGGATTGCAAACTATGTATCCCTTGCATGTAAAACCCCCAGCACATTTTCAGAACGCGAGAAGAATGGTCGGTATCGGTCTTGTTAAATGTTTGGCTATCCCTCATGGGATAAGTAACCTGTGTAAACATTAGAATGGGTATCAAGACATGATGTCCAGTCCTGTAGACATCTGGACACAAGTTGGAATGTGCAGTAGTGCAGTACGAGACTGTCCAGCCCTACATGGTCATGCAGAACCTACTACCCAGGATCAAACACCTGCCCGTGATGCACGTGTCCCAACACGAATAATCGAGAGAATATATTGCACACATTCGCATAGTGGCACATGGAAATAGGGTGATGAAGGCACTGACATAAACAGGATACCCCCTGATCCACTGTGTGAGGGACAGTTACTGTGTGGGTAGGTGTGTCCTGACCAACAATGATACAATGCCAAATGTCCGGTGATTGTAGGAAATAACTATGTACCATACTGCATGTAACAGTTGCCTAAAGCGGTCACATCAGGATAGAAAATACATAATTTGTACAAGAAACAGAGTAACAACTAAAGTGCTAAACATATAGGCTCACAGCTAGGAAACTAATGAATGTTGTAAACCTGTACTGACCGTGGGTATGTGTTGGCCTAAACAATGTGGTGTCCCCAGAATATATCCCAACCTTTACATATGACAATGTGTCAACCCTACCAATGGTCAGAGCATTCGCACAATAACTGGCCAGCCTCTTAATCACTCACAAAGCCAGTGACCTTTGGAGGAAAGGTGTTGAATGAGAATGACTACTTACAACAATGAAGAGTAATAGATGCATTTAACTGCAGAAAATTAGTAGCAATACGAATCTGTCAACACATTCCAAGTTAATAGCACTAATATGGTAGAAGTGTCCGTGATTGTCCCTAATTTGTCATAGCCTTGTCCCTGTCACTGTAGAAACTAGTCCCCGAGTATCACAGAGGTCCATACACATATGTACACCAACCAAATGTCACATCTGTTGACAGGACTATTGCATACCTGCAGTGAATTTATTATTGATGTCCAGAATAATATTCATTGTATCTATAAATGAATGAAATAGTCAGATGTGAAGGGAAACATGTGAAACCCCTCCCCCCACCCTGTATTATGTAGTGGAAACACTCCCCGCCCTATATTATGTAGCGCCAACCTAATAATGTGGTCAGAGGTGACCAAACACCTGCGTCTGTAAACACAGGTAGAATGTTAAAATCTGGAATAACTCTGTCCATGTGCTACATCTGATATTTGAACAGTGCCAGGGCAGTTCCAGTCACCAGTCGGACAAGCCTAAAGCTGGACCATCACATGAACACACTGACAATCAAACACGCATATGTGCAAGGACTATAAGTGTAGGAGTTCTGAATATCCTTGGAGTGAGTAGACATGCAGCACGGGCCCAGAGTAGTAGGAAACAGGGAATGTTGGAAGTGTAGTACTGTGGTTTTCCAGGCAGGAGAATGGATGCCTGCTGTGTAAGGGAAGTGGTGAGGCATATGTCAGAGTAGCTATGAACCATGGGTATACATATAAATGAGGCAGAACAACAATAGTGTAGTGGTTAGAGCATCCGCCTAACGTAAAGGCATTCCCGGTTCAAGTACGACTATACCACATATTAATTGTGTAATGAATGTCTCTGTGCTGTAAAGCCAGCATTTATACATGTAAATGTGACCATGTGTCTCGCATGGGGCCGTTAACCGGATTCCATCTATCAGAGTGGTACTTTCATAAGGAATAAGGCACATGTGATCCCAAAGAAGTGGCAGTAAACATATGTAACTCAGAATAAGTAGATGCAAGTGCGCCTGTGTACACAGCTTATAGCATAGCAAATGTATATTGTCTTGTACAGCTGTAACTTTTATATATATAGATATATATATATCGATAGATAGATAGATAGATGTGAGTATAGATAAATATCCACAGACATAACAGAAATATGCAATTATATGTCTATATATTTATCTATATATATATACATATATATCTATATATATATATATATATATATATATATATATATATATATATATATATACATACTTATTATATATATATATATATATATATATATATATATATATATGTAATGAATGCTGAAAGACGAAAGCAAACATAAGGGTTGTGAAGGGAATCTAGAGCAAGTAAGGAATTATAAAGTGCTCACAGCGTATGTCAGATAAAGCTGCACAAGTGTGAGTAGAGCACCGCTACTCACACCAGATGCAGGGTTATACCAGTGGCCATAACATAGTTGAAGTGCTATGTCAACATTATACACAGACGGAATGTAGTACATGTTGTGACCACCTACACTTGTAACCCGCAAATTGTTCATAATCCATAACACCAGGAAAGGCACGTATGTGCAAATATGAATGGATGGTGAGCCTGTGAATACACGCGGCGGTACAAAATGTGTGTAGGGCCCCAACGTTCTGGAAAGGACAATGTGTAAAGGTGTGTCATGACTGCGATAACAGGTGTATAATGGCTGGTATGCGTGGAAACTCAACACGGGTGTGCTGGAGAAACAATGGATATGTGATTATGGACACAGGAGTGCTAGGGTATGTTGCGCTGGTTGCAATGGAGCGGCCTGTGGAGGTCAGCTAGTATGTAGGTGCGATTCCCAGATAGAGCGTCATCTGCATGGAGACATGCATGAATGGACATACCATTGTCGGACGTTGTGCATCAGGACTGGCAGCCCGGCATGTAAAAACTAAACGTCACCCACGAGTGGAAAGGAGTTCTGCTGTGACAACCCCAAACCGGGAAAACCAGAAAGACACAACTACATGCAGACATCAATATGTTGACGTACAATCTCAGTAACACAAACACGCATTCCATTAACATTAATAATATGAATGTGCACAGAAACAACGTAGCAGAAATAACAGGCTGCGCATACGAGTAATAGGTCGAATGACACTGTATCACATCACACTTATCAGCGACACCCCAGACATGAAAAACGTGCGACATCTGTCTGCTGTGTAACGTGCAGTATACTGATCACAAGTTCATCAGAGTGTCGGTGTCATAATGACTAAGGCAATAGTATGCTGTTGAAGCAGAGATAAAACCCAATACACATGTGTAAGTGTCTATGTCCGGGAAATGTATAGGTTAATGGACACACAGATGTATATATAGATAAAAACGTATATATATATATATATATATATATATATATATATATATATATATATATATATAAAACACATATACATTTATACAGATATATAGATATATATACACATATACATTTATACAGATATATAGATAGATATATATACACATATACATTTATACAGATATATATATATATATATATATATATATATATATATATATATATATATATATATATAGATACACGCACACACACACACACACACACACACACACACACACAAAGATATACTACAGATATATATATATATATATATATATATATATATATATATATATATATATATATATACACAAACAACAGGCATTTATATATACATATACACACAAAACAAATATGTCATTGTAGATATAAACATGTACATAACTAGGTTACTTTACAGCAATTATGGGTAACATATACACAGCCTGGGCATATGTGACTGGGAGGTCCAATAAATAAATGTTGTACCCCCCACACTGCCCAGCTAGGCCGGTCAGACATACAGGCAGGCAATAAAGATTACTACACTGCTGCTGTCCAAAACACCAGCATGAAAGTAGCAGTGGGAGAGATCTGCAAGGTCTACACTTTAAACATGGATAACGGTGTCCCTTGCGGGACCCCTAAAAGTCAGTGTATGTGTCAACCTGTTGTCATTGATGCGAGCAGGATGTAGGTGTACATGGAATAGTAGGTTGTGCAAGTGTGATAATACATGGGTTGACAAAACGTACGACATGTGTCCTGAGATGGGGAGAGTGGGCAATGTGTAGGGGTGTGCTCATACCCCAGCTGTGCTCACAGTAAGTATTCGTCATGAGTGCTGTAGAGGGGAGCCAGGTAGGTGGACCATGGGTAATGCATAATGGGCTTAAGTGTGCAGGTGCTGGTTGGCAGACATGTAGTAGGCCCGCCCAGTGGAAGTCATCAATATTCCTATGTGGGCATAGCAGATGCCTATACATCCCAAACCTGAAGAGCACATCTGCCGGATATTCTGTAAACCATCAGGGGAATACATAGAGACCAAATCAGTGCGGTGTACCCGATTAGCATGGACGTCCATAGTTATGAATCAGAATGTAACAAAGTCCAAATAAACACTTCCAGAACTAGTGCTATTAGGTGGGCAGGTGGCGGAATACAGGTAATGACAGATGACAACATGTATGAGTCATAAACGGCATGTACCTCAACAAACGTGAATGAATAAATATGCTCTGTGACTGTCAATGTGTCTGGTTAATAGAACCAATCATCTAAATGTGTCCCACAGGGTGTTATGCAGTGTCCCTGATACAGTGATCATTCTCCCCCATTGGTATTTGAGGTCTGCTAGTGACAGAAAGTGCATCATTTGATGACCACCTCAGGTAGATGATAGCATAATAGATGAGATTCCACACCCATACGCCTTTGAGTGACACACCCATCTGGGCAGTTGTGTCCTGCAAAATGAATGTTATGGCACATGGCCTGTGAGTTCAGGAAAGGAGGCCATATATTGTGTGTAGTGGTGTCAGAAATTAATTTGTTGTATCAGAAACAGCTACATGTAATAGGAAACAATATTAGCAATTATAATGCTACAAGAATAACCTTAACGTATCTAAACCATGGAAGTAGTCAGTTTACAACTGGCTGTGGGTATGTGTTGCCTTGACACGTGATAGCTCTACATATAGGATCTATAGGGCTGCCACCATTCTGAATGGCCAAAGTGGGACCTGCTCTGTAGAAATGTCAGACGTACCAGAGCAAAACATACCTACAGCCATGCATAGTGCAGCAATATACATATCAGCACAAATCAAAGCGTAGTCTAGCAGCTGTAAAGTTGCTTATGCTACTACATATAACATATCAACTTGTCAGGTATACAAGACCTGTAACAAGCAACCACTACAGATACGTAGAATATGAGAATGTCCCATAATCAGGACAGTTGCAATGGCTAGAGTATCGTCACATGACATATGCCTAATGAGGAACTGTCCCATGCAAAGTGTGAAAGGTGTTATTCCTACAGTCTCCCGTCGTGCAATCTGAAATGTGGAAAACGTACAGTAGGTATGCGGTAGCATGACTTGCCTGACAGCTGCATTAACAAAATCATATTCACATGTCAAAGAAGGAAGCTACTGCACGTCAGAGTGAAATCCCATGAAGGGAAGTCATCTCTGATCAACATTGGCAGAAAACTACGTTCTCTCATAAAAACATCCAAGGCAAACTTTGAGAGAAAAATCGCTAAGGACACTAAAGATAACCACAAAGCCTTCTTCAGCTATGTTAGAAACCCATGGAAACCCTCAGATATGCTCAGAGTTGGTTCACAACAACAAAAAATACACTGAACCCACAGATGTTGCTAACATTCTGGCTGACAGGTTCAGTGCAAATTCTCCCTCCTTCACCCCAAAGAAGAAATACTTATCCCAGCTGAATGTAATCTCCCTGTCATCTCAGATGTCCAAGTGAGAACCCCCCTAAACAAAGCAAAAAACACAGCATCAATGGGACCTGACAGTATCCCGGGGTGCGTGTTACGTGAACTCCAAGAGGAGCTAAACCCACACATACAAATGCTGTTTAACCTTAGCCTTACTTCGGGATATGTACCTGAACACTGGCATACAGCAACAGTGGTCCCACTCCACAAGGGGGGTGCCTCTACAGACCCTGGAAACTACTGCCCCATAAGCTTAACTAGCCTGGTCTGCAAAGCTATGGAAAGAATCATTATGGAACTCATAAACAGAGACATAGGGGACCTACAGACACTAGACCCCACCCAGTTCGGCTTTGTAAAGGGCAGATCCTGCCTTTTAAACCTGGTTGACTTTTTCGAAACAGTCACCAGAGCCATTGATGAGGGCAAAGCAGTCCATACAGCATACCTGGACTTGGCTAAGGCCTTCAACACAATACCCCACTCAGGCATCATTGATAAGCTAAACAGCTTAAAAGTAAACCCTTATGTCACTAGATGGGTTGCAAACTGGCTAAAGGACAGAACCCATAAAGTTAAAATCGCTGGAGCAATGTCAGACTCAAAGCCAGTCACAAGTGGTATCCTGTGACCCCTCTTGTTCAACATTTATTTCTCAGATGTTAAAGCAAACATGGGAGGGCTGTGGCTGGCAAAGTTTGCAGATGACTGCAAACTAGGCGCCATAGTCGATATACCAGCAGACACACACATCCTACAAAAAGGCCTCACTGAAATGGACAACTGGTGCCGTAGTCACGGTCTTAAACTAAATGCCAAAATATGTATAGTCATCCCTTTTGGAAAAAACAAAGTACCCACAAATTATCACATAGACAGCAATCCACTGAGTACGGAAAAAGTAATCAGAGACCTAGGGACACAAGTAGATAACGACCTCTCATTTGACACCCACATTGCCAAAGTGGTTAGAAAACATTCTACCTTGCACACCTCATCATGAAGGGATTCACATCCAGATCCAAGGATGTCATTGTACCCCTATATTCCTCCCTCATCAGACCCATGATTGAGTACAATGCCCCATTTGGTATGTACCTCACCCGGCATTTGCAATAGCTGGAGAGACCACAAAAGTACCTCACCAAAAGGATCAAGGGTCTCCAACATATGTCTTATTCTGCTAGACTAAAGAAACTTCAGCTCTATTCAGTAGCATACCGCCTGCTCAGAGGTGATCTCTGCCTGACGTACAAGGCCATGTCCAATCAGGATCTGATGGACATGCTCCACCTCAAAAAGTCCAAATCCATCAGGACCACGAGAGCTAAAGACTTAAACCTTGGCACAAGTATGAATAGGACATGCTGGAGGGATAGATTCATAACCCAGAGGCTTCCCATGTTTTGGAACAGGATCCCAGTTCGTATTAGGCAGAGCCCCTCACTGACTCTCTTCAAGAGAAATCTTGATGAGTGGATGGGAGATCATAAGTTTACCCCAGGGGTCACATCTGTGTCACTGCTAGACAGGGGCACAGTAAACTAATTCTTTTATATAAGGGGACCTTCATTGTGTCACTACTAGAGAGAGGCACAGTATTCTAGATTTATTCTGTACATTTCTGTACCATTTCATGGGGTGGCAAAAGCCACATCACTATGGCTAGGCTTACAAATGCCCCAGGGCAGATAGCCTAGTACTATACTATGAAACTATGAAACTATGTCAACATTGCAGAGTATCGGTTCCCATGTATCAGGCAGATGGGAGCAGATCATATGAGGAACACGCATATAATACGATTATGTCACTGGACAGGCCGCCGAGTCCGTACAGTTGAACGCCTGCCGTCGCCAAATGGTTAGACATACCCGATACTGTAGTCATGTAGTCCGATGTAATACGCATCACAAGGGATCACACACCCAGCGTGAGTGACAAATGTAAGCAGAAATGTTGGTGAGTGAGCGGCTGTAAGCGTGTTTGTCTACCAGTATGCCAGTAGTGCACTGTCAAAGAAATGTGGAGTCTAAACGGGTAAAAGGTGCTGTAACCAGAGATCAGCAGTGCTTAACACTGTGCAAACCCACGCACAACTGCTCCCACCTGCTGGAATGTGCCTTATCCAGTCCATATCCAAAGGCATCGGTCTGTCCGCAAACAAAGAACCGCCCTATTCACATGTTGGTAGCAGTACCCTGCGCACATAGCTCATGTAAATTAACAATAGACCATGGCATATGTACAGACAATAGACCACACACACACCATGCAGCGCAGTCATCCAATAGTATAGCAATGTACTGGCAGATATGTCCAGACCACTGGTGTATGCATGCCTGGCCATCCTGTGTGTCAGTGTGTGAGCATGCCCAGTATGACTGTTACGCATGTTGTCGTCCGAAATTACCATCATACTGTCATGTGTGTGAGCATGCCAAGTATGGACAACTGTATCGCATGTGTCACATGTCCAGATAGTCAGTACTGTGTTGCTGACCCCTCTGTTCTACACAGACAGGTGTTATGCTGTGTCTGCAGGGTAGCTAATGGTCATGTGGCATTGACAGTTGCTACATGTCTGCATAGCATGGGGGTCATCCAACCGCATCCACAGTCCTGCACAGCACCGTGGGTGGTGCACATGACTCTCACATGTGTAGGTTGGATGGGGGGCACAGCTGACAGTTGTACACATCTGCCACTACTGTACTGTTATGCCAGGTACTCCATGTCAGTGTGTGGACCTACCTAAATTGTCGGTTGGAGGGATACCAGTGTATGTCAGATCCCAGCGTTAAATACCAGCACAATGGTGTTGGATGTCCTAGCTTTCACAACCTACATCAAACCACCTGGTCTGCTGTAGTCTGTGTGTGTCTTTGGGGGTTGGGGTCATTCATTGGGCATTTTCATAGGCCATTGTATATCATTTGTCTGTATTGGTCCACACCTGTCCAGCTGCATGGAACGTGTGTGGGCTGTACGGACACACATGATGTTCATCCCATAATCTGCAGTGGGTTAGGACACCCTGTGTACTACTGGCTACCATTGTGACTACGTGCTACAGATGTCATGGTGCCACTATGGACATGTACTGTCTGCTGCCCTAACAGTCGGCCACCAAAGTCTCTTGTATGCTCACATACATACCATAGCAATGGGTAAATACACATTCTAATACAGCTGCCAATTTTTAGACATACCCTGGGGGTGTTCTGGACCTGAGGATGGTGCTGGAGGGCTGCCTGTGTCAGATGCACACAATGCACCTCCTATACATGGCCAAGCACAGGTAGTGTCATGTTTGGCATCCATTGTACTGTGTGCGGGTCAGAGAGGGGACATCCGTGGGTACCTACTGTGTCAGTGCATATGCCTTGTGTTACCTCTTTGCCAAGGACAGGTCATACTGTACACGGCCTTTCACCGACTGGGTCCTGCTCAGGTAGTTCCTTCGGCAAGTCACACTGTGCCTGTACAGGCCTTGGCAGTGGTGTTGGGCCATGTGGCCCTGCCCCATGCTGTTCCTGCAGCAACTGTTACTGCAGGATCAGAATGTGTAGCATAGCAAATACCATAACAAATTGTGTGCATGTAGCTAGTGAATACTGTAGGCCTCCACTGGCTGTGTCCAGATACCAGAACAATGAACTGAGCATCCCAAACACATGCTCAACTACATGTCTTGCCTGTGCATCCGCCTCATTATGGTGTGAGTGTTCAGGTGTGCGTGCATTGCTGCTGGGTGCCATCAGCCACGACACCAGTGGTTACCCAGCATCCCCCACTAGGACACTGTAGGAGATGTCCATATTGGCAAAGGTGTGGTACAGCTGTGTCAGAAGCCATATATCAGAATCATCATAGCTTCCAGGGCAGACAGCACACACATTCAGTCTAATGCCCTGGCCATCACATATGGCCTAGCTGTTGGAGGGAATGCCCCTGCAGTGACTGTGGGCCCTACCCCACTCACCGGGTGGTGCTTTGATGTGTATGTGTTTGCAGGCTATAGCACCCAGTACCCCAGGGTGATCATCCATGTGGTTGAAGAGATGCATATTGCTGGTCTACTAATCACGTGTGTTGAGGACATGTACATGCTCACTAGCATGTGTTGACATGGCGTCTGTGAACTGGTGCAATACTCTGGATGCAGATGCCTGTGAGATCCCCATGATATCCCCAGTTGTGCTGTGTGAGGTACTTGTGACTAGTATACCCAGGCCAAAACATACCGTGGTATCCACTGTGATGGGTTTCCCTTGGCCTGTTTGATGTGTCAGGTGTGGCAGGCACAGGTCAACAAGCCGCTGTAGGAGATCTCTGTCCACCCCATAGTGCTCCACCATCCCCAGCTCATGTAGCCCCTGGTAAGTCACCCTGGGTCTATAAAGTCTTATGTCACCCCAGTAAGGGATGTTCAGCAACATACACATCCTCACTGCCCTCAGCCTCCTGCACATGTTGGTCTATGTTGCCTGCTGCAGCCCTTCTCATTTGGTTGGACTGTGTCGTAAAATGTCCCCGTAGGTATACACCGGTGGTGTAGAGTGCAGAAGAAACGTGTTTGTATGATGCTTGCTCACATTACCGTACTGTTCAGGTGTGGGCTGGCCATGTCATCTGCTGATTGTGCTGATCATCACCTGTTTGTGCAGCTTGTACACCCTGACAACCCCACCACTGCTGTTGTCCCTCCCAATGTCACCAGGCAGCTAGAGACACACCCCTAGCATAGGAGTGCTAAGGCAGGAGCACTCCCGAGGCACAGTTCTGCAATGTACATACAGTATGCCTGACCCCCCTCCCTTGCTGTCAACTATATTCGAGCCCTGCACCCGGCTAACTACACACATACACTCCAGGTATCTGCATCACACCCTGGGGATAAATGGGATACACTATTGTCAATCTCATCTGCATAATATAGTCTTCTAATGAATAATTATATGACCCATACCGAACCTCCAAATTAATAACCACTGCTTAGTGTCGCTCAGATCCGTACACAACTGGTAACAGGTGCCTTACTATCACCATATTCGATGTCCCATTGTATTCCCAGCAACAAAATAACCGGTGTCTACATAACTACAACCTGGGACCCTGCACACAACAGACGATGTGCATTACCACTACGCCATGGCAGATATACATACATCCCAGGTTATCACGTACAGATCATCTGGCACAAACATTCAATAGTGCTGATGTCCTCAGACATATATGTTTATATCTATGTCTACCTCTCTATATCTACATATATCATATATATTATTTGTATACATATATACATAGACATACATACACACATATACATGTACACACATATGTAGATATTGCATTTATATCACAACAGCGGACCACATGACAGCAAAGCATTAGACAGGCATGAAAAGGAAACTACATGTGCCACCTGCATCATGTAGTGTTGTTACTATCAAGGCATGTGTGTGCTGTTGCGTCACACGGGTCAGATTGTATTAAGGGTAAGAGTAGGGCTTCTGCCATTTACTCACCAGACCTATTGGCGAATGTATGTGTTGACAACCAAGTGTCTTGGCAGAATATGTGGGCTGTGGACACAATATAGGTCAGCAACAAAACACACTGAACACATCCTGCAGCTAGCCACCCACAGATACCAACACATAGGGTATAACTGCCAAACACACACACATGCCATGCCTTGGAATCGAGCACCTACCTGTCTAGTCTACCACACAACAGCATTATGCAGTAACAGAATGCGCTACTGAGTTTCAGCATCACCGCACTCCCAGAGGCATACTTCTAGGTGGATGGCATCATCAGCAAAGGCAAAGACGCCGATAGGGAATGTATGGAGAGGGAGCCGTCTAAAAGCATTACTTTGTCCCCAGGCAGCTGGAGATACACACACACTTGGCAGGGCTGGGAGTCAAACATACACCTAACCACCTTATCACACAACAGAATTACACAGTCACAGAATGCACTACCAAGATTACTGGTACACAGCACTCCCAGAGGCATACTTCTAGGTGGATGACATCATCAGCAAAGGCAAAGACGCTGAGAGGGAATGTACAGAAAGGGAGCCGTCTTAAAGCATGACTGTCTCCAGGCAGCTGGAAACACACACACACACACACACACACACACACACACACACTTGGCAGGGCCAAGAGTCGAACATACACCTAACTACCTTTTCACCCTACAGCATCATGTAGTTACAAAACACGCTACTGAGATTACTGGAACACAGCACTCCCAGAGGCATACTTCTAGGTGGATGACATCATCAGCAAAGGCAAAGATGCCGATAGGGAATGTATGGAGAGGGAGCCGTCTAAAAGCATTTTTCTGTCCCCAGGCAGCTGGAAACACACACACACTTGGCAGGGCCTGGCAAGGCTGGGAGTTGGACATACACATAACTACCGTATCACACTACAGCATTATGCAGTTACAGAATGCGCTACTGAGATTACTGGAACATAGCACTCCCAGAGGCATACTTCTAGGTGGATGACATCATCAGCAAAGGCAAAGACACCGATAGGGAATGTATGGAGCGTGAGCCATCTAAAAGCATTACTCTCTCCCCAGGCAGCTGGAAACACACACTTGGCAGGGCCGGGAGTCGAACATACACCTAACTACCTTATCACACTACAGCATTACGCAGTTACAGAACATGCTACAGAGATTACTGGAACACAGCATTCCCAGAGTCATACTTCTAGGTGGATGACATCATCAGCAAAGGCAAAGACGCCGATAGGGAATGCATGGAGAGTGAGCCGTCTAAAAGCATTAATCTGTCCCCAGGCAGCTGGAAACACACACACACACACACACACACACACACACACACACACACACACACACACACACACTTGGCAGGGCCGGGAGTTGAACATACACCTAACTACCTTATTACACTAACAGTGTTACTCAGTTACAGAACTCGCTACTGAGATTACTTGAACAGAGCACTCCCAGAGGCATACTTCTAGGTGGATGACATAATCAGCATAGGCAAAAACGCTGATAGGGAATGTATGGAGAGTGAGCAGTCTAAAAGCATATTACTGTCCCAAGGTAGACATAGACAAACACACGGCAGTGGTGTGAGCAGGACAACTGCCTATCTACGGAGCACTATTACAACACTACATGGATACGGGACACCCACAGACAGTACACCCTTCAAGACAGTCCCAGTGTGTTCAATGTAGGAATCCATCCTGATGTGGGGTATGGACATCTGTTGCCTGGATGACCACTATTGCTATACAGGATTTCAATGGTCATGCCCATACACAGAGGCACAATAACAGACACAAGGTGTCACTGGGCATGCTCACACACTTAGTAGCACATGTCCGTTTGGAATGTACTGTGTGTCCATCTACACAACGGAGTACTGGGCATGCTCACACACTTAGTAGTAGTGAAGGGCTGTCTTGTATGCACACAGATTCTAAACACGAAAGGGCACAGTTTGGAATGCACTGTGTGTCCATCTACACAATGGCATACTGGGCATGCTCACACACTTGGTAGTAGCGAAGGGCTGTCTTGTATGCACACGGATTCTAAACACGGAAGGGCACAGTGTGTCGATAGTGAACATTGTTAGCATGAACGCTGCACTACACACATCTGACACCGGTCGTCAGTGCTAGCTGTGTAGCGTTCGTGATCACAGCTGACAATCCAGATCCAACAATGGGGAATACGGACATCTCTGCAATGAGGAACACCTGGCATATGGCACAGTTGTGCACAATAGCACTACCACCATATACCTCAGATACAGACATGTGGGCCATAAGACCGTGACGGACCGCTCCAGGTGTTACTGTCCCCACGTACATGAAGGCCACTCACATGTACTGACCAGTACACACTCAAGAACCATCACAGATGTCTCAGGTGCAGATCACAGTGGTAAATGCCGCAGTCTACTATGTAGCCCTCGGACATCACCATGTCCTTGGACCAGTAACACACATCCATACATTACTACACCACCATGTTACTCATGATCAGTGAACTGTACATAGGTCTACAGCAACTGTGCAGACTACACATGAACTGACAAAGTTCCATCATGTGGTATGCAATGCAATGATACCACAGTTCATAACCAGGTTGGCTCTACACATAACAGGGGCCCTGGGTCTTACACAGCTGTAACAGATGACTGTCGCTGTACTCCAGAAAACACTCATGCTTGGATATGACATACATGTAATCGCAGTGGATATGTACATGGCCCACACACACACAATGCATATGTACATAGCATAGCTTTTGCTGTCCTCTGTGCAGACAAGTGGCTAGAGCAATCACATGCATGGACATGGAAGGTAGGTCCATGGCTGTTGAATTCTAACAGTACATAAGGTAGCAATGTTGACTGAGGTAACATTCCCTCTGTACTAGTTACCCATGACAACCAACATATCATACAACAGTCCATGTGTCATGTGTCATCACACATGTCCACCAATTGCAATGCATACAAACATGGCTACATGACAGGAATGTAGGACCAACACACATGTACATGTAGTGGTGTGCATGCAGCTACCATGCATGTGCAGTAGCTGATGTATGTCGTTCATCTGTGTCTAACTACAACATGCAGTTGCAATACAGCCCCATCATTGACACCTGTATATGGTGAAATACTGACAGTACGGTAGGATGTACATCAGGTATGGATGGATGTGTGTACATAAAGTGGTGGTCCACCTTTGCAGATGGATGTTTGCTGAAGACAGCTCACAGGTGTGTCACAAGCCGTCCTACCATTACATGTGCAAACAGTATGCTATGTTACTGTTACTTGAAGGTGAAGACATACAACCTACACAGCGGTCAGGGTGTTACTGACTGTACATCACTTGACACCTGTAACACTTACGTCCTTCTGTGTGTATATAGCAGCACAATTTCCAAAGGTAGCATTGGTACACATAATGTGGCCAATACAGCTGCATGTCTGTCAGACGTATCATCATATAGCAGGTGTATGATTCACAGTACTGCCATGTGTGTTTGCTTGTGTGACCATATATGCCACGTATGGTGGGGAGTACATCCCAATTGTTACACACCCCTGTACACTGTTGTAGAGATCTGTACACACTGCAGTGTAGAAAGCAAGACATAGGCAGGGGTGGTGTGTGTATCACACACATGTCAGCTATCTGTATGTGAATGATATTTGTGGACTCCACAGTGTGTGTGTGTGTGTGTGTGTGTGTGTGTGTGTGTGTGTGTGTGTGTGTGTGTGTGTGTGTGTGTGTGTGTGTGTGTATGTATGTATCACTGTCTGGTGCATGGAGTGAGGGTGTATGCTACCATACAGAACAGACAGGATCCCTAACCCCTCATGGTGATGCAGTCTACTACCCTGTTGATGCCATCAGTCTCAGCCTTACTGGCTAACTGTACATGTTCATTCTCTATGTCACGTCATGTGGGTGCACAGTACTGTGAAGGTGATTACCACATAGGCAGGGGTCCTCACCTCAACACTATCAAGTGTGCGTTATAGTGCTGTCGACCCCATGAGTGTGGTCATGTTACTGTGTTTTTCTGTGTATGTCTGTGCATGTTCTTATCCTGTAATGTGACAGTGTATTACTGCTACACAGTGAGGCCTCATGCTATCAACTGACTTCTAATGTTGACATCAGCCAGACAGCTGTGTAAACCCCCCGCACCATGTCACCATACCTATGATGTGACCGGGTATGGATGTCACGTCTCTAGCCACTGTAGCCTATTAAACAGCTCACATGCTTTTGGATCAGTAGATGTGTGGACATCTGTGGAATGGTAGCCTTTCTAACAGTGAAGTTGAGGCTACGTATAGCATGCTGGTATTGCCATACATGCCTGTGAGTACTCCACATTTACACATGGGAAACTGCAAACACTGCTACTTATTGGCACTTGCAAGTAGACCTTAAGGATAGAAGCAGGGCATCATTACCAACATGCTGTTACTGTTGTTACCAAGACACATACTGTGAACATACAACAATGCACTCTAGCTCCAAACACTGTAACGTAATGGCACATGCAATTAGACCTTAAGGAGGGAAGCAGGGCATCATTACCAACATGCTGTTACTGTTGTTACCAAGACACATACTGTGAACATATAACAATGCATTCTAAACCTGTACTACATGGTATGTCTGGTGCGTGTCAACAGTACACAACAAGTGTAATATACACTTCTCACTATTCTGCTCACCCTGTGAATCAGACCATATGAGCACGTCCCTGCACCGATGGTGTGGATGACAGGGATGTGGCACAGGCATCATCATAAGCACAGTGTGATACTGTTTGCCAAGGGCATAGGCTGCACCAGTGGATGACATCAGGTGTGTGGGTTAGGGCCGGTGATTTGATTGGACATGTGTGGTCATTATGCATTTGGGTGTTGCGGTGCACTACAGATGTTTCTGCTGTGTGCGTGTATGTGTGCACACAGTTCTGCCATGTGTCCAGCCTACACAGGGTTATTATTGATAGCTCCAGATTATACAGACCAGGATGTACAGCTCACTGTGTCCAGCCATGGCCACGGCCACATGACCTGTGCCTGCCAGGGGTTGCATGGGCACTACCAGGCAGAGGTACAGATTGGCTACTGTCCGACGACACATGTCCACTGGAACCATGTCCCTGCTGGGAATGTCCAGGGCCATGTCCATGTGGCCTGCTGTGTCCTGGTGTGGACAGCGCAGCACCAGCCGCACTGCTACTGCTACCGGCACTGTGGGAGCGGGCATGTGAGGGGGCTCGCTCACGTTGACCTGCACCAGGTGGTGTAGCTGGCCTATGTCCACGTGGCCTACGCCTCACTCCTACCAGATGTTCCAGCACAGACAGCTCACGCTCGCGGATTGCCATGCCATGGTCAAGGATTCCAACAATGTCACCCAATCACCTGTCCAGAACGTCAGTGATCTGCTGTTGAGCATTTGCCAATGCCTGGATGTTGTTTAAAGAATGGCTAGCAGCCCTCTGAAGACTGCTCTTCTGTGTTCTGCCATTCAGCACGTGCCTGTGCCACCAATACAGTCTAGAACATGCGTCTGGTGACACCAGCTGCTGCGCTCTGTCCTGCAGGTGCATGTCTGCCAGAGGTCCTCCTACGAGCAGCACTGGCCACATGCCTGTGTGGCACATCTGCAGTCATTACACTGACACCATGGTGTGGAGACACACCTTCTGTAGCCAACACACGTTCCTGTTCCAAGCTAACACATGCTGACTGTCCTTCCTCTATGGCCATTGGTGATGGGGTATGTGTTGGCATGAGTACTGTGTGCGGGGAAGAGGGGGACATAGCTGGGATGGCAACCATTGGCACAGATTCAGCCCCTGACAACACTGCCTGTACCTCATGCATATGTTCATCACTGCTAGTATCTGTGGGGACACTAACATCAGATGGACCACAGGAGGGTAACGCACCTACATCACCTGTGAACGCAAAGAAAGACTCTACATTACAATAGACACACAGACACACAGACTCACCATGCATGTGATTTGACAGACGGCATGCAGCATGCATGTGATACAGCAGACGGCATGCAGCTCAGACATTAATAGTGGTAGTTAGCATACCTCCCTGGGTTGCACACAACAGCAAGCAGGTATCATATCAGAAGCCATGCAGTTCACACAATCATGGTAGTAAGCATGCATCCCTGTGATACACCATGTGGACTAACACAGGTTAACAGTACACATGGTTGATGTGACCTTGAGATTGACATGTAGTATGACATGTAATCTGCTGACGTGTGCATTGACATGCATACATGTCTGACACAATGGTGTCCTGACACATGTACAGTGGTGTAATGGGTATCACATTGCAGTGTTGTCTGTATGCCCTACAGATAGAAAGCACTTTTAGCAGATGTGCATGAGCATTGAAGGGTAGTATGAGGCATCTGCATTGCTATACAGTGTGAAGTACAGACACTGTGCCATTGCATGGCATCATGAGGCACCTATATTGCTATACAGTGTGTAATACACACACAGTGCATAGCCATGACTGCGTGCAAACACATGACATAACTACTGTGGATTGTGACCCACGTCGCTGAGGTGTATACACACTAAACCATGCTGTGTCATGTGACAGGTCACTAGAAGACCTACAGATGACACCCCTGCACAACTACTAACATGTCTTAGCTGCCTGGCAACCATGTCCACACATGGCAGACTTGTCAATACACCATGTCCCATATGACATTTATGTACCACACACACGAGGTGCACGGCTGACAGTGATGTCCAACAGCAGCAAGGGAAATGTACGGTATCTGTGGCCTGATGTGGTGTCTATGTCTGTGGAAGCTGTACAGGTGACTTCTGTCATGCTATGACACAGTCATGATGTTCAACACATCTTATATGGTCGAATTAAGTGACACATCCACAAGCTGTGCACAGACTTTTAGGATGTCCAGAGTTCCACATCAGCTATATACCCATTCAACAAAGGCTATAGTTGGACTATGTGTGGACAATGTGCAACAGGGTGTATACACATCACATCTACTGTGTGGCTACATATCTCTGGCCATCCTCAATGGCCATGTGTGAACATGTGTTGGCCAAATGTTTGTGATGGCCATCTATCTCACATGTCTGTGTTGTTCCATATGACATACACCCATAGATGTCAGATACGTCACTGTCCACAGGGTTATGCAGACAAAGGGTTGCATGTTTGGTATGTGGGGTATGTATTATGGGATAGTGAGACAATATTGCAGCCTGAACACTACATGTCTGGGACTTGTCAGATGGCACATCACAATGTGTGCACCCATTGCAGGGGCATATTACACAACGGTGAATCCTGTGGGCTGCCTGTATCCCAGCTCACTGTGTGGTACTGTTTGCATACCACACATGTGTTGTTCCAATGTATAGCACATATGCCTACATTGAACAACACTTCTGCCATTGTATGCACAGCTGTCCACACATCTAACAATGACAGATACTGTGGTTTCATGTCAGTGTTTCATTTAGTCTGTATATATTGCACATGGGTAGCCAGTGTGCTTGATGACAGATGCGACCTGTATATCGTGACTGGACCATACATTATGTGTACATGTGTTAACTGGCCACATGGCAAATAGATATATGCATTAACATGCCTGATACTGATAACTGTCTCACCTGCAATGGACTGATGTCTGTGCAGCACACCAGAGGTACCTGTATAGGGGTGACACAGCGGTTTGAACATTATCCATGACTGCATGACAGCTACAGGGTGCACTGTGCATGTTAACACATTTGCCTGTACAATAGCATATAGTATGCACATGTGTGCATACACAGGGTAGCAAACTATAGTATGCGGCATGTGTGTAAACATACCTTGCATATGATGTTACATTACATATTGTACAGTGACACATGCAACTAAATGGGATATAATAGTCATATGTGCAGTAGTGACTTACCAGGCAACTCCAGGCTCAGTGGTTGGGAGACACCCACCTCCATGATGGCAGCTAGTGCTTGTGGATGCTGTTCTGAGGGTGTCCCCAGGCTGGCCAGTAGCTCCTTGGTGTGTATGAGTGGGGGCTGGGTTGGTGGCCCACCACCTGTTCCACCTTGTTCCCTGGCGATTGCATTGGTACGCTGTTTTGCATGTCATATCAGGTTCGTGCAGTATCTGCGCACCTGCTGGTAGGTGCGGTTATGGCCACTCACGTCATTAACCCTCCTGTGTAGTTCCTGCCACAGGTCATCACGCTGCTGGGCATGCTGTGGCACATGGCTGAACAACACCTCATACTTATCATGGAGGTACGGGATGAGGGCATCATCCTCTAGGTGGCTATACGCTGGCAGGCATGAACGAGGCATTATCTGGAAGACATAATGATGGAGACAGGTCACGGTATCACAGAGATGTACAGAGATACAGCTGCACATACATTTGAATTAAATCTAGTACATATGAACAGTTATCTTTGCAAATCGTCATGACACTGACATGACTGACATGTTTGTGTCACACACATGTAACACCCATTGTGCATTGGATATCATCACCATATATGTGTGTCACCTCATTACATTGCTCATACTCGATGTGAATGCTGTCTTGATGTGGGCATGTCTGTTTGCCTGTACTGGTGTTCTTACCTATCAGCACATGCCTGGATGTGTCCACAGTAATGTTGTTGACCTTGATGCTGTGTATATGTCACATAACAACACATACACTGCCTTAACGGACATGAGCAGTGACAATGCACACATGCACACAGAAACCTTTACATGCATGTGTTTTGCCATATACATCTACATGGCACTGTGCAGCAGTTCAACATCCTGCCACGTATCGCCTGTGTTGCACATGTGATACACATGGGACAATGGCTAGCCGGACATTATTCGCAGGGATGGTTATCAACCATAGCATGTATGGGCAAGGTTTTCTAGCTGTATCCAACAGCCATTTTGACATCGCCAGGTGCATCAGTGCCACATTACTGATCCAGACAGTTAATGATACATCTATCATGTGGTCATCGCACCATGTTTGACAGAGATGGCATGTACAGCTTTGATGGACAGGGTTGCATGGTATGGCAGGAGAATGTAACATGTATGGCACAGGGATCTGTCCAGCATGTGGTGATCATTGTAGTAGGATGATGGCTGTCCATGACGTATGTCTTTCAGATCAGGATATGTACGTGTAGCATGTCCAACATCACAGTGTAGCACATGTCTTTATGCAAGGTAGCCAGCATGCTGCATAGTGGAGGTGAGGATTGTGAAGGCTGGTATCACTCATCCACACATGGCCAATACCCCTGAAAGGTGATATGTGATCCGATATTGGTCACCCGAGTGCTGAGTATGCCTATCCAATGATCTCCATGCTCATGGATGGCACCCTGTAATGACATGGGTGCCTCGTATGACTACCTAATAGGCCTGGAGACATCACCAGCTCAGGGAGGTGAACTGCACAGCACCATCCCTTTCACACAGTGTCCATAATGTTGACTGCTGCCTAGGTGGTAGTTAATGGGTAAAGGGTTATTCACCTAGTGGTGACAATGCTTTTATCAGCTGTCAGATTGTGCACGTATGTCACGCACCTCACCCACAAAGCCCATTCTGTATGTTGTCCACAACACTGAGACAGCTATTGCTCCTAGGTCATATCCATTCACATCCTTACATACGCAGATGCCTCCCATTTGTCTGTGTGGTATGGGCTACAATGAGGGGGGAGTACAAAACATTAACCCTGTTTTACTGTAGCTGCCACTGGTGTGATATGCACATGTCACTCAGACACCATTTGTAGTGTTGCTTCTGTCAACAGGCCACTGGTAGACCACTCGTGTGACATACGAAGGTACATCTAGTATACTCAGTGTAGCTGGAACACAGTATGGGTGATGTCCTATGACCTGTCACAGGTATGCTATGCAGTATGAAATCATCCGTACTGTCATCTACATCTGTACTGTTAACATCTATGTTGATAAAGGGTCATAGACTTGCAGACCATACTCAGCAGGGAAATCGTGCAGTGCCTTCAGTTATGACTGGCGTCTCCGCTTGTGGGTTGCAGTGGGTTTATATTATCCAACACCCTATCTGTATTGCATATTCATGTTCAGCACTTGTTCAGAACATGTAAGCACTTCATGAGCTACTAATTACTATAGCACCCATTCCAACTAATTTCTTACAGGTACACTGTCTGTCCTTTACACGTAACTCACATATCTTGTGAGACATGGTTGAATATACAGGCATGTCCAAGTGTCACTTACCAGTGCTATTGCCTGTCTATATGATGAATATGGCAAACATGAGGCAATAGAGCAATTGTCTCATGTACACAGTCAATGCTCACCTCCCAACATATGACACTACAGCCTGTGGGAGATGCACATATGTAGCCATGCTGGGGGTAATGCTCTCACCAACCCAGACTGAACCTGACATTCATGTGGGAACGTTTAACATTTGCAACACACCCCACTCATCATATAGTCTCACTAGATCTCCACCACCACAGGCCACACATAGTATGACTACAACATTTGCAGAACCTCTCCATACTCTCTGTGTAGGCAACAGAGACAGCCCCCATCACCAAACACAACACCAATTACTTATAGCCCACAGACTCATGTGTGCCCGTCAACTACAGCCAATAGGGTGTCATAACATACCCAACACACCAGTCATAGGTGACTCTGTAGGCGGTCACACTGATGTCCCACTCAGCAGGCTACACAAGGCGATAGTTGCTTACATCTGGCTGTCGGTTAACAGGATCCACAACATAACCTATGCACCCATGCAACACCTCACCAGGTACAATTTGACTGTCATTCTCCATGTTAGTGTAAATGCCCTGAGATGTAACTTCCTAGACTACATGTACAGGGACATGCAATAGCTCTCCGGTCTTGTAGCCCAGAAGGTATCGCCCAAGCCCTGAGAAGCATTCTGCATTCATCCAGACTGATACCACTGTACAACGACTGAATGTTTCACTTCAACAGTTGCCTATGCTTCTGCTGTCATTCCACAGGCATCCAGTATCTGTCTGCTTTGAATGACATCGTCAACAAAACACGATGCTTTAGCACAGACGTCCTGCACCTGTCAGCCCTGGGAGTACAGATAACATGTAAGGCTCTTGCTGCTCCTATACTGCCTGTCTTGGACAGTTTCCAATAACATTCACCACCAGAACAGGAACAGGCAAGCAAAACCTGGGGTACTGTTACTCAATGCTTGACATCTTCATTCTCTAACGCACTCAGGTGAGGCACTCCTTATAATGGACCACTTTGATATCTCTGCAGCGACTGGGACCTGCCTCTAGGCTCTGGAGAGCACAGCTGCACTGACAGGTTACACGCAGACCACACCTTTCCGTCATGTAACCAGGATCGGAACACCCACGGTGGAGGTGTGTCCATATTTCACAAGGATGTACACACCTCCAGGCTGGTTCCTTAGCACAATGCATCAGAGGTGATCCACGTGCAACTAACTGTGGCCAGAACTGCTATACACATTGTAACTTGCTACAGATTCAACAACATACCCCACGGTTACCGGCCCTCATTTCTTGGTGTACTGGACAGTAGGGTTCAGACAGGTACTACTGATGTGAGAATGACACTACCCCACACTTAACTGGGATACCTACTCATGTACTGACACATTAGGCCAACGCTTTCTGGGATTCATAACCTCCACTCGGCTGGATCAACCCATACACACCACCACCAAGGCCAACAATATCCTAGACATGGACATTACCAACATGTGACTGGTGTTCCACACCTGGGGTTATCCCCTCATTGGTAGTTTCCGAACATGTGCTAATCACCCTTGTTATCCACATCCCGGTATCACACCCTTCACGGAATACACAGTACAAAATTTCTACAGCACCTACTTCAGACGTCTTATGACAGCGGTAGTAAACGTCATGATACCTATGCAGATGGACAATGCACTTACAAACACTGAAACATACACCAGTGCACTTCATTAGCACTTACACAACTGCATGGATCATGCTATCCCAAACAGAGCCATGATGGTACCCACCAGATAATGGACGCCACTCTGGGGGTCCAGTTCCATGCACATAATGTACAACAGAAGTGGAGTACAATCCCATGGGTGGGGTAGCTAACTGGTCAGCCTCAGTAGGAATCCGGGATCCCTTATCACATCCTCCAAAGATAGCTACGTAAACATTACAGTGACACATTCCAAGGACTACCACAAAGCATTATGGAGGTATGTCAGTTCTCTACTCAATGGCAATACCCACATCTGCTCTGACATACGACGGTTAGGCAGGAACATTACAGACCGACTGCTGCTGGCAACATCCTGGCAGATAGGTTCAATGCTAACTTTACACCCTCTCACTCCCTACAAGGCCAAAATCCATACAGGAACAATGCAGAGTCCTTGCGGTCACAACTACACAGTTTCAACCTGCACTCTCTAAGGCCTGGAACACAGACTCCATGTAACCGTCCAACATCCCAGGCTGTGATTTACACAAACCTCAGAATGACGTGGCTCCCCACTTGGCCACCAGATTCAGTAATAGCCTTGTATCAGACATTGTGGTCCCTGAATGGCACACAGCAACAGTTATCACACTCCACACAGGTGGCACCACAATGAACCACAGGGACTATTGCCCTATACGCCTGACTGGACTGTTCTGCAAGGCTATGGGGCACATCATCATGGAAGTCATTCACAGAGACATTGGTGGCCTCCAGACCTTTGATGTCACCTGGGTTGGATTTGGTAGGGCCAGACCATGGCTCCTACACCTGGTGGACTCTTTTGATACAGTTACCAGGGTAGTTGATGACGGTAAGGTGGTCCAGACAGCCTACTTTGTCCTCTCATTGGCTTTCAGCACCATTCTCCATTCTGGTATTGACAACATACACATCCACCTGCACATCGACCCCTACGTCTCGGGATGTTATGCAAAGTGGCTCACAGGCAGGACCCACACAATGAGGGTAGCATGCCGTGGTACCTACTGTAATTCAGTTACACTTGGCGTACCACAGTCCTCAGTCATAGGGCCCCTCATGTTCGGTATATGCTTCTCTGAGGTACAGGCTAGCACAGAGGGACTTTCCCTGAATAGGTTTCCAGACTACTGCAAACAAGGAGCCATGATTGTTCCACCAGCTGATATAGACACCCTCCATATGGGTGTCACTGTGACGGATACCTGATGTCAATAACATGGCCTCAAGCTGCATAACACAAGGTGTATAGACATCCCCTTTCCAATCACCAATCACCCACTGACTATCACATAGGTGGTAGTCCCCTACATACATGTGACATTATACAGGATCTTAGTACACACGTATATAGCACTCACTCCTTTGATAACCATACTGCCAATGTGGCATGGATATCCTTCTACGTGGCTACCCTTATCTGTAATGGGTTTGTAGCTGGAACAAAGGCACCCATTGTACCCTATACTCCTGACGTATGACACACATTCAAGGGTACAACATCCCTTTTGGGGTGTACCTTATGGAACAGCAACGGCTTTACATACCACAACATTAACACACCATGAGGATTATTGACCTCTGAAGGATGATGTATGCGGCACAACTACGGACACCACGACTGTACACATTTGCATACTGCATACTCAGGGGTGACCTCTGCTGAACATACAGGGCCCATGTCCACAACAACATTTATGGATATACTCCACATAAGCAAAGGCCACTGAGAGCAACATGCTCATGGATATGTGCACAAATGCAACAATGTGTGGGACGTGCTTGAGGGATACATTCCTGAACCAGGCACTCACCATGCTTTGGAACATGATTCCTATGTACATCAAGCAGGGGCACTCACTAGCATTCTTCATGAGATACCTCGATGGGGGGATGGGAGACACACATGTACGCCAGGGATCACTGCAGTGGCTGTACTGTACACAGGTGCAGGTAACACATGGCTCTCCTGTTCACAGACAGGGCACTACCCTAGGGAGGTGCCGCCGGTGAAAACACTGTTGTTGGGCTTACACATGGACTTGGCCAGACAGCATAGTACCTCACTATGAACCTGTAAAGCTATTACATGTCCTTTGTGCATGGATAATTGAGTAGCTCTTCCATTTCAGTTAGCTATCATGCTGTTACAATGTCCCGTGGCTACAAGCCATATGTATCTTGTTATTGTGTATTATACATGCCAATAGACAATACCCTTTGTTTGCCTGATATAACAGTTATGCTGTGTAAAATATCTGTCATATCTACATACAATACTGTACATTACACATATTTTAAACATTATCCCATAATGCAAAGCATACTTGCACAGCAGGACCACCTTAGGCATGTTATTCTCGTTATATGCCCATACACATGCCTACTGTGACAGTATATCAACATATACTATCCCCTGCTATGGCACGTACTTGTTGGACAAACCCTACCACTGACTGCGGGTGGTGTGGAATTGTTGTTTTTAAAGCCCTCATGTAGCATCCCTTGTGGTGTATGAGATGTTTACCATGTGGCCCACAGCAGGACACACAATTTCTACAAGTGTTACTATGCTCAACAAGACATCACTACATAATACTTTTTCCCACTTTATGTATTGCATACACTTTAATTAATACAAAACAGGCTCTACATACACTGACATACTGAGTGTTCTACATACCTTGTTTCTGAGTCTTCGTAAATATCTCTCTTACACCTTTACTGTTTAAACGGTTCTATGGTATGAGCTTACAGTTTGAATGTATGGCAAGGCATCCTTATATACGTCGATACCTGTAAAATGCGGTATCCTGCTGCCAATTGGTGTTCCTGAGTAAATTATTACATGCACATCAGCTGTGCAGCTACTCCATTCGCCAATTATGCGGCAACAGTGGGGTATAATTGAATTCTCCACTTGGGTGTTGCCCTTTTGCCCTACCTTCAGGGAGACGGCCTGTATGTGTTTTGTTGTGAGGAATTGCAACTGCTATTTGGAGGGACACGGATATTTTGAATTCATGTCCCCCGTGGATTGTGTGTGATGGCTAGAGCATGTGGTTCTACATGTGAGTGTACCTGTCATCTCAACCGTCTGATAAGGGACTACTACAAACAAAACCTGTAACATCGCCGTCTGTTCCATTATACAACAGCTACGATTTCACATGGCGCCATTACAAATGTGTCTCTCACAAGGTATGTTAACGGTTCTGCAGATGTAATTGAGTGAGTGGATGTTTGTGATGTTATTACAGTCTGTATTGCAATTGTTTCAGGTGTGGGGAAGATGTAGGTGGGTATACATAGCATATACAGGTTTGTGGGGACTGCATTTCTACATATTCCATATATGTGTGTGGGCTCCTTCCCTAATTGAAGACCTGTCATTTAGTAGACTGAGAAACTTTTAGAAAAATGTGTATTTGAATATATGAGAAATGCTAGTTTAAAAGCAAAGTAGTATGTAATGCATTTTATTCTATTAATCATATAATAGTAAGGATTAATTCATGTGTAAATGTAAGTAGTTTTGAAACTGCAGTGTGGCTTGAAGCAAAGCTGACCTTTGACCCTGGCAGATGCAAGCTTAGCAAGTTTTAATGTTTATGCTTTTCACAAGTGATTATCTGCTGGGTCAGGAAATTAAATGTGTGAAATAATTAAATCTTCTGCTCTTTCCTGTTGGAATGATTTGGCCTTGTTTATGTGTTATTCAGATAAGCACGCAGCTGGTAGGAAACTGTAACAGAGAACAAAGACGATTATTAAAAGACTGAATCTGCTACTGTATTTGAACTGATATGAAACCTTGAAGAAGTAACTTTACAGAAAGACATTATGTCTGACCAGCTGGATAGCAAGGCCGTATTGTATCTAGAGGAAAAGTTTTTTTTTTTAAATATACAGCATCAACAGCTTTATGAATAGAAGACTGTAAGCTAAAGTGATGTAGATGCCCTGTGACATATCACGTCAGTGAGGTGGGCATAGCTTAAATGTTAAACCTATATAAAACTGTGTGCTTCCTGTTTCATGTCAGACAAAATTCTGTACTTGTACGTTTTTTGCCTCCTGGTGTACACTAGTAAATTTTTTAACCTGAACCTCCTGTGTATTGAAATCTTATTTTATTTAACAGTTTGGTCCTTTGCAGATGGAATTCCCTTGGTAAGCCGCAGATCAGAGCGTATCGGTGGTCGAATACTGTGCAGGAGAAGTTACCGAAATGGTTCTTCCTGAGTGAAAAGACCTCCGACTGAATTGTCATGTAAAGAGGCTGGCCACTTTCTGATCTGTGGCCGAAAAGCAGAACTTGGACTTTCTCAATACCGGAGGCTCAGGTAGGAAGAATTTGCCTTTTTTCTGTTTTAGATTAGGGACTAGGTTACAGTATATTGTTGTCAAGATTTGTTTTGCAGATCAGGGACAAAATTAAGTACTGTATATTTGGTCATAGATCAGGGTAACAGAATAAGGTAGGCAGTTATTCTAGATAAACTGTGAACAGGAACTGAGAACTTGATATCACGTGATAAAAAGGGTTACGTAACATTTTTTTTGCCATGGGAAATCAGTGCACTAAAACATCGCGAGATCCGCCCCTAACCGAAGACGCAAAATACATGCAATTACAACGTTCTGATAACGTTAGGTATTATACGAAATGGGTTAATAAATATGAATTTGATGGTAAACTAGATAAAACTTCACTAGTTAAACTCCTTAAACAGCTTAAATCTGATGCTGAAGGTCAGGCATAAAAGCAACGCCAATTAGGCATTCCTCAGGCACACAGGTGGATTGAGGAAGCAAATCGTAAAGAGCAGAAGCTGAAAAATTCAAAAACATTATTTCTAGACAAAGAAGATAATAACTTGGTAATAGCGACAGCTCCCCCTCCTCCTCCCTTGCCCCCTCCCTTACCCTTTTCAGGATACGAAGCGAATGGACAGGCTGGTCCGCCTCCGCGTTATCCTGAAGTTTCAGCAAGACCACAACCATTTGTTAGAGATCCTATTGAAACTAGGTCCCGAACACGTAAAACACATAGGGACACAGAATTATATCAAATAGAGAGAAACCTACAGGATGAGAGTAAGGAAGAAATATGCCCACTTATAGAAGTTCCAAATCCTCAGGCAAGACAGGAAGGGCAGGAACCAACACTCTTAGTATACAGGCCATGGACACCGGAGGATATCCGGAAGGCTACTGAGGGAATTCCCCATCCGAAAGTTAATTTTACGAAATTTTTAGAAGATTTACAAGGCATGAGATTGAGTTACCACTTGAATGGGGAAGAAGTAGAAAAAGTAGTAAGAGAAATTATAGGTCCAGATTGGCACATGATTTGTGGCACCTGGAATCCTCGTAATGCAGAGCTTAAACCCCTCCCACATAGTGATGCAGAGTTAGACAACAGAGTGAAAGGTCTGACAGACCGACTCTCTGAGAAATGCAAACCTAGAGCAGACTGGACTTGCATTGATCAATGCATACAGCAGGAAAATGAGACAATAGATGGGTATTATGCTAGATTATTAGAATGTTTTAATAATCATAGCGGTATGTCAGTTCCTGAGAACCAAACGAATGATTCCCTGTATGAACAACAATTAAAAAATGCATTTTTGAAAGTTAGCATTGCACCTATTAGTAGCTTCATTACGAAACATATGATAGACCATCGAACAGGGAGGCTACAAGCCTTACTTGAATATGCTAGACATGCTGAAAGACATTTTAATAGTAAAAAGAAAAAGAAGGCGCAAGTCTTCACTGCTGAAGACAGAGCTGAAGTATTTGTATTGCAGTCAAGTAACAGGGCAAGAAGAATGCCCAGGGAAACAAACAGTCTGACAAACGATCAGAAGATTTTGAAGAGAGGAAAGAGAGGTGAGTGCTTCAAGTGCGGGAAAAAGGAACATCTAGCAAGGGATTGTAAGCAAAACAAAAAGGTAATTTCAGAAGATAAGGGAGATGAGGACTGACTATATGATAGTGAAGATACATTATGTGAAAGTCAGACATCATCAAGAAAAGTTACTAAACAGAAAACGAATGTAAATGTGATAGAAGGAGTAGAGGAAGTGCAAGTAGATATGGAGGATGAAGAAAGTGAAATTTTGGACTTAGCATTATTGAGCTTAGAGCTCTACTTAGCAGATACGAAACCAGAAGTTACACTTCTGGTGGAGGGAAGGGAAGTCAAATTCCTGTGTGACTCAGGAGCGTCACGGACTTTGATACACCCCTCCAAGTTACCAGAACATTCAGAATCACCTGATTATATACTAGTAAAAGCCGCAAATGGACAGCTATACAGGGAACCACTTTCCCATGATATAGCAATAACTGACCCTGTATCAGGTATGACCCAGAGAAGTAAAATTGTTTTTTCTGCAAAGTGTCCAGTAAACCTATTGGGCAGGGACCTTATGCAGATATTTGGCATAGCAGTAGTTCCAACTGTACAAGGTATGGAGGCACAGAGACAAATGGATACCTTTGTAGTGCGATCGGAGGGTGAAACTTTTTACTGGTACAGCCAGGACCTAGTCATGACTGGTCCAGGGGCAGTAACCGAGGAACTGATGAACATAGCCATCAGTAAAGCCCCCTCCCTCGACACTGATCAACAGCATTTGTTACACTGTACTCTATACTACTGTACTACACCAGGACCTGATAGAGAATATGAGCAAGAATTATTCAGAAATCGTGCAACTAGACTAGTATTGCGTACTTTGTACTGGGATACTGAGGGGAACAGTGTAGTCAGCTGTTCATTACCTCAAGAATTCCTTGCATTATACAGATCAGATCGATTACCACATGTCAGCTTGACAAAGAATAAACATGTAAAATGGGCAGACTTAGGAGAAAAAGTAACAAGATGGGAGAAACAGACTGATTTAGAACTGTCAGAACAAGGGATACAGAAACAGAAACTGAATTGGTTGACACAGACACATCCAGCTGTACACTTGCAATCTAGCGAGGACAGCTGATTAGCATTTTTATTAGAAGAAGAAGAAAAGGCTTTATGTGAAATTCCAACAACTCTTTGGTCAACAGGCAAGTCAGATCTAGGACTTATTTGAACAGCAGGACCAGTTACAATTACCCCAAAGTCAGCTTTTAGACCACAGAAAAGACAATACCCTTTGAGAAAGGATGCAGAAATAGGAATTAAGCCTATAATAGCAGCATTACTCAAAGAAGGAGTACTGGTAGAATCTCCTGATTCACCATGTAATACACCCCTATTTCCTGTTAAAAAAGTGAATGGGGAATGGCGGATGGTACAAGATTTACAAGCTGTAAATAATGCAGTAATACCTAGAGCACCTACTGTGCCAGACCCACATACTTTGTTAAATGATCTAAAACCACAACAGAAGTATTTCTCTGTGGTAGACATCAGCAATGCTTTCTTCTCGATACCTATACATCCTGATAGTCAATATTGGTTTGCATTTACATTTCAGGGTAAAAGGTATATATATACTCGACTACCACAGGGATATTGTGAGAGTCCAACAATATTTGCACAAGAAATGGCTAGCAACCTGGCAGGGTTTACCCCACCGGGAGGTAGTCAAATTCTACTTTATGTAGATGACATCTTGCTAGCAGCTCCCACCCAGCAACAATGCAGGGAAGATACTGTAGTGCTATTGAAATTTTTAGCAACACAAGGACACAAAGTAAACAAAAGTAAGTTACAACTTTGGAGAAAACAAGTTAGATACTTGGGATATGTAATATCCAATGAAGGTAGAATACTAGATGAGGAAAGAAAAACAGCAATTTTGCAAGCACCTAAACCAGCAACCAAGAAGGAAATGATGTCTTTCTTGGGTACAACTAATTTCTGCCAGAGCTGGATACCAAATTATGCTTTGGAATCTGCTCCACTGACTGACTTGATATATCAGACACCAATGGCAGCACAAGATATTTTACAATGGACAACTGAAGCAGAAACGGCTTTCTGCAGATTGAAGCAGTTGATAGCTTCTTCATTAGTTTTAGGACTTCCAAATTATCACAAATGTTTTTTTCAGACCGTAGATTGCAAACAAGGATATATGACGTCAGTATTGATGCAACAACATGGGGACAAGCAACGCTCCATAGCCTACTATTCATCACAGTTAGACCCAGTGGCGTGATCTTTGCCTCACTGTGTACAAGCAGTAGTTGCAGCCACAATGGCAGTACAGGCTTCAGCCTCAGTGGTGTTATTCCACCCTCTCACATTGAGAGTGCCTCATGCAGTTGCAATAATTTTACTGCAAGAAAAAGTGGCATACCTTTCTCCTGCTAGACACTTTTCATATATGACTATACTGCTGAGCCAACCTCATATGACAATTGAATGATGTACGACATTAAATCCATCAACATTACTCCCAACTCCTGCGGATGGCACACCACACAGCTGCCTGCAGGAAATTGAACAGTTAGCTTTACCTAGACAAGATCTCACAGATATGCCCTTGGATAATGCCGAGGTGACATATTACGTGGACGGCTCATGCAGAAGGAGTCCTTCAGGGAAGAATCTGGTGGGGTATGCAGTAGTTACAGATATTGAAATTCTAGAAGCCCAATCCTTACCACATAACTTTTCTGCACAAGCAGCAGAGTTGATAGCTTTGATGAGGGCATGTACTTTAGCAAAAAACAAGTGTGTAAACATATATACTGATAGTCAGTATGCTTTTTCTACAGTACATGTATTTGCACAGCAATGGAAAAATAGAGGAATGATAACATCTAGTGGAAAACCTATTAATCATGCGCAATTTATTTTGGAGTTATTAGAATCTATTCAGTTACCTACCAAAGTAGCTATTTGTAAATGTGTAGCTCATACAAAACAACAGGATAAGATTTCGAAAGGCAATGCACGAGCTGATGCAGCTGCAAAGCAAGCAGCCACAGACTCATAAACTTTACTTTTAAAAGAGGAATTACAACCCTCTGAGATTTTAGATTTAGACATGTTAAAAACAATGCAGACGCTTACTACAAATGCAGAAAAACAAAAATGGGTAAAACGAGGTGCAATTCTTGAGAATGGACTGTACATTTCCAAAGAAAGAAAACCGATATTGCTGTCTAATTTATTTAGATATGTAACTTTGTTGAGCCATGGGCAGTGCCATGTCTCAACAGGGGGGATGGTACAGTTAGTAAACCGAATATTCCAAACATATGGATACACAAACTACACAAAAAAAATTTGTGCAGCTTGTCATACTTGTAACAAGCATCATGCACAAGGGGCATTTAAAACCAAGCAAGGAAGTTTTCCTATACCACCGTATCCGTTCCATACTATTTGTATGGATTTCATAGAATTGAATAAATGTGAAGGGAAAAAGTTTTGTTTAGTTATTGTAGACATGTTTTCCAAATGGGTAGAAGCTTTTCCAACCAAAAACCCGGATGCAGCAACAGTGGCGAAAGCCCTGATAAAATAAGTAATCCCTAGATTTGGCATTCCGGAAAGGATTTATAGTGACAATAGCACACATTATGTAAACCAGACAATCCACCAACTTGGGAGATTTTTTGGTATCTCCTTAAAGAACCATTGTGTTTACCATCCACAGTCAGCAGGACTGGTGGAAAGGTACAATGATACCCTCAAAAGTAAGCTTAGGAAGCTAGTTGAGGAGACCCAAAAGAATTGGATACACTGTCTGCCTTTAGCACTGCTGAGTATGAGAAGGGTTCCAAATGTAAAGGGTTTGACTCCCTTTGAAATGTTTTTTGGGAGAGCATATTATGTGCCTCAGTGGAAAGCTATCATGCCCGCAGAGCAAGAGGCTAGCAGTTCATTAGCTAGTTATATGAGGAAACTGTTACCAAATAAATTTGTTTTGCAGTTTAACTCTTTTTCAGATAAGGAACAGACCAGACCGGTGGAAGCAGTCTTGGCCCCAGGGTCGTGGGTTTGGCTGAAAGTGACGAAAAGGAAGAATTGGGCGAGTCCAAAGTGGGAAGGACCATACCAGGTTCTGTTGGCAATGCCTACTGCAGTCAGAGTGGCCAAAAGGACATCTTGGGTTCATTTGACACACTGCAAACCGGTAAAGAACTTTCAACTTGATAAAAACTTTGTGACTGATACACAACCAGACTGAGATGGCCAAAAACAAAGCGAATAGAAACCTAGATCAGCCCCAGAGATGTTGCATAATCATTTTGTTGAGTACACATTTATTAACTGTGACAATTTTCCTCTTGTTGTGGTTTATCCTACATACATCCACACAAGTGAAAGTGGGAAGGCGTGATGAAACGTCTATAGACTGGCATCCAAATTTTAACACATACCTAGCCATGAAACGTGTATATGCAGAGACTATGAACATTTCAAATTGCTGGGTTTGTACAGCTATACCAACAGCATATGGAGGACTGATAATGTCCGCTGTCCCTTTGGGGATAAATGAGACTTGGGAGAATTTATTTTTTGATACAGGAACTGTGAGATCACAGGACAAAATAGCTTTATTTTTACCTGTCACACAAAAAGGAATTGTATGTTTTTATAAAAATGATACCCTCCACGTGGGCTGGAGCAATTGTAATATAATCATATCTTACCGATGTTACATTAAGAATACTAATGGCAATACTTTTTGCAATACTAATTATGACTCATATTTGAACTCATTGAAAACAACCATGAATGACATTCGCAAGAATAGAGTTTTGTTTAAACAATTGTCAGTTATAGATCAGAAAATGTTTCATGCAGGGCTGATGCATATTAGTACTAAAGTAGAAAGCTGTTATTTTATTTGTGGGAAAAAGGTGCATAAATGGTTACCTGAGAATTGGTCCGGCAGTTGTTTTTTAGGTTACTTGGTTCCGGCAATAAGACATACTGCAGAATTACCTTTGGGTAAGATACGAAATGTGAGAGAAGCAGCCCAAAAACCCGAAGGTCCAGTTGAAAAACCTGTGAATCCAGTTGGAAAGACTGAAGCTGGCTGGAAAGACCACAATTCAGTAAAAGACAAAAGCAAATTGACTCATATGGACTTGAGTGACAGTGTTATATCTTGGGCAGGAATATTCCCAGCCTATGGAGCAGTCAAATCGATCTGGGAGCTGAGGAAGTTGTCGAAACTTCTCGAAGTAATGAGTAATGCAACTTTTTCCGCCCTAGAACTGGTGACTGATGAACTGAATGCAATGAGAACTGTTGTGCTACAAAATCGGATGGCTCTTGACTTCACCCTAGCGGCGAGAGGTGGTACGTGCGCGCTTATCAAAGAAGAATGCTGTGTTTATATTCCTGACAATCGTCATGAGATCAATAACCACCTAGAGGTAATTCAGCAAGTATCAGCCATGACTGAACCAGGCCCAAACCCACTGAGGGACTTTTTCCAGAATCTATTTGGGGGATGGGGTTCTATCCTAATGAATATTCTGATTGCCATTTGTGTGGGTATACTCCTAATAAGAGCATGTGTTTGCTGTGGAATTCCCTGCATGAAAAGACTAATCAAAGATTTTATTGATGTATCTGTTACTGAAACTTTGCACCGAGATATTGAAATTGAAAAATTGATCTCAGATGACATTTTTTCTGAAGTATAGATTGAATGACTCACTTAGCTGAAAATCCTAAGTGGAAAAGGTTAGGAGATTAAATGACACTATGCATACTTCAAAATAGAATAAAAAGTATTAGGGGGGAAAATGTTAGAAAAATGTGTATTTGAATATATGAGAAATGCTAGTTTAAAAGCAAAGTAGTATATAATGCATTTTATTCTATTAATCATATAATAGTAAGGATTAATTCATGTGTAAATGTAAGTAGTTCTGAAACTGCAGTGTGGCTTGAGGCAAAGCTGACCTTCGACCCTGGCAGATGCAAGCTTAGCAAGTTTTAATGTTTATGCTTTTCACAAGTGATTATCTGCTGGGTCAGGAAATTAAATGTGTGAAATAATGAAATCTTCTGCTCTTTCCTGTTGGAATGATTTGGCCTTGTTTATGTGTTATTGAGATAAGCACACAGCTGGTAGGAAAGTGTAACAGAGAACAAATAAGATTGTTAAAAGACTGAATCTGCTATTGTATTCGAACTGATATGAAACCTTGAAGAAGTAACTTTACAGAAAGACATCATGTCTGACCAGCTGGATAGCAAGGCCGTATTGTATCTAGAGGAAAAGTTTTTTTTTTAAATATACAGCATCAACAGCTTTATGAATAGAAGACTGAAAGCTAAAGTGATGTAGATGCCCTATGACATATCAGTGGTTCTGATGAAGCTCATGTTGTGATGAGTGAAAGCGCTTAACATCAGTGTACACCACCAACTGTATTTGTACGTTTTATCATGGATTAAATTTTCTTGCTGTTCTTACACGCTGTGGCAGTTTTATGCGTTGGATGCAGTTAGAGTTTATCAGTGGAGTTACAGGTTACCTTGTGGACTAAACGCTTGTTGTTTTGTGGTTTCTGATGTCAGTGAGGTGGGCATAGCTTACATGTTAAACCTATATAAAAATGTATGCTTCCTGTTTCATGTCAGACAAAATTCTGTACTTGTACTTTTTTGCCTCCTGGTGTACACTAGTAAACTTTTTAACCTGAACATCCTGTGTATTGAAATCTTATTTTATTTAACAGAAACTATGTTTTTTATGAGCTTATACATTGAGCCATTGTTAATTGGTTTCTATATAGCATGCAGGTGAGGTTGATACTTCAATACCTCTGGAAATACATTGATATGTAAGGGAATGTTACTAAATGACAGCTGTCTTGTGTATTTCTGTCACAGATATTTGCACTCACTGCAGTTGTGTTGGTGATTGAACCTCTTTGGCATGGGTTGCCACCTTTTTAAATGGCCATAGTGGGACATTTGCAGGACACACATCATTGTTTACAGGCCGACACATACCCACGGTCAGTACACAGGATAGAACATACTTTTATCCTGAATACATACTTATTCTTGAAGCACTTTAGCTACTTATCATGTTTCATGTAACATTTACGTATTTTAGATACAGGCATAACTATTTAATGCAACTATTACATAATATATGGGACATAATTATGTCCTACAATCTTGGACATTTGCCCTTTTTAATATTTTTTTGTCAGGACACAACTGCCCAGGGAGGGGTTGTCCCTATTAAAGTGGGACAGGTGGTAACCGTATGCCTATGGCCAGCTATGACCACACCTACCATAATGATCTACCTTTGAGTTAGCACTAACAGACACATGATGCAAACACACACACACACACACACACACACACACACACACACACACACACACACACACACACACACACACACACACACACACATTACAGTCCCACAGAAATGCACACGGCACCCTCAACACACACATACACAGACTACATCAATCACAAACACAGTTGAACACAGTACCTACCTGGACCGCAGCACCGGCAGCGATAACTAAATGTCCCTTAACATCGTGATAATATTACTCTCGGTTCTAGTGTTCCGGTACTGTGGTCTTTCAGTCTTTCAGCCTCGTGACTACGTGTGTCGGTATGTGACACATTCGATAGTTGGCAGTATCCTATTTATTTCTACCTCCATGGTTGTGTACATGTCATTGACCTATCTATATATTTGCAGATATAGGTGAATATGTATATATCAACTTATATCTCTCTATCACCCTTTCTATCTCATATATATATATATATATATATATATATATATATATATATAGATATATATAGATATATATATATATATATATATAGAGAGAGAGAGAGAGTGAGAGGGAGAACACACCTTTTGTTGTGTACATGTCAGTGTATACTGTTTCCTGGACTCCGCACGTTTGTGTTTTAACCTGTCAGAATACACACCTGCCATTGGTACATCTCGGGTAGCTTAGTGTTAGGTGATTGTGTACATGATTGCGTGTTCTACTCCTGGCAGTGGTCGTTTTACCCTTCAGAGCAGGCACTATTAGTACAGGGGTGAATAATGCTAGTTTCACCTGTTCTGGACATCGTTGAACATGATCTGTGCGATATTCAGAAAAGCTTAGCCCTGTTTCGCGCATATCCGTATAGTCATGTTTAAACGACGCTTACCAGCACTTGCCAACACATAATCCCACTGACATGTGCTAAACCTTATCTGATGACCTGCATCCAACATCCATTATTCGTGCCTTCAGGATTACATAACGTCCCTTGTAGGACATGGGACCAGGAACATGCATGACAGTCAGTGCATTTACCACTTGGGCATCTGGGATTTGTACACGTGTTATGGTGTTTTGTATGTGGACTGTGCTACGGCTGTTACTCCATACTGCAATCAAATGTGTAACTCAGTTAGTTTACATATGGATGAGACCTATTAATGGTATGTCCAAGTGATGTTTAATGGATGTGCTCCAGCATTGGTAATGTATGTCACAGTGAGCCACACACTATAATGTGCTACCCCTTCAAACAACCATAGGTGGAGCATGCTGGGGTGACAGATACCTATCATGGGTACTCCCCATGCTTTGCCACTACATCCCTGATTACATTATATGGAGCCCCTCATTAACACACCAGGTAAGCCATGCAGAGTGTGTGGGGAGCAGTGATTACACACATGGATCCCGCAATTGGCTCTGCTCCACTGAGGGACAGTTGGTTAATCGATGTGGTGGCAACAGCAGACACTGTTTGCCCCGGTTGATGAATGGCCTATGACAATCGGGCATATACCTACCGATGTACCTAGGAACCTATACATATAGTATCAACATATACTGTTAGGTGCATGTACTGTCCAGGTGTTGACATTCCTTGTTCCAATAGCTGTTGTGTGTGCAATGGTTGAGGGCTGCCTATGTAGGATTCACACAGTAGGTGACCTATACATTACAATTTACAGGTGCTCATGCTTGTGTGCCATCCAGTTTACCATGTGTGCATGTGGAGAGGTGTGTCAGTCCGTAGGGGCCTACACTATCAGTGTATGTTCTATACGTTCCCTCTTTGCCAAGATGTGGGCATAATCTGCCTACTGAGGCTGGCACAGGGTGTTCATGGTCTGAATCCCTCTGTGCCTGTGATGGCCTTGGCAATTGCAGTGGGCTGTGAGGGCCTTCATCATTATGTCCCTGCTACAGCTGTTTCCACAGGATCATATTATGTAGCATGGCATATAATATGAAGATGTGGGCACTCGTGCCTGGAGAGTACTGCAAGGCTCCACCAGATATGTTTAAGCAACAGAACCATGATTTCAGCATCCCAAACACATGCTCTATGATGATTCTGGTTTGTGCGTGTGCCTCATTATGGCGTTCTTGCATGGGTGTGTGTGTGCATTTCTGATGGGAGTCATCATCCACGGCTCCAGTGCATAGCCAGCATCCCCCACAAGGTAGCCATGTGGAATGTCCCCCCTGACAAATACCTGATACAGCTGTGAGGCATGCCAGATGTGGGAGTCATGGTAGCTTCCGGGGCTGCCAGCACACACATCCATAATAATGCCCTGGGCATTGCACACGACCTGGCAGTTGATGGAGTGGTATCCCTTGCGGTTTATGTAGCGCCTACCATGCTCACCGGGTGGTGACTTGATATGTATGTGCGTGCAGTCTATCGCACCCAGTACCTCCGGGTAGTGTGCCACCTGGTGGAAGAGATGCATATGGCTGGCCAACTCCTCCTGAGTTCAGGGGAAGTATATATGCTCATTGGCATGTGGTAACATAGCATCCAGGAAATGGTGTAGTACCCTGGATGCTGATGCCTGTGAGATCCCCATTATATCTCCAATTGGCCTTTGAAAGGTACCTGTGGCTAGTATTCACAAGCTTACACATACCTTCATGTCCACTGGGATGGGTTCCCCTCTGTTGTTTCTAGATCTCAGGCATGGCCAGCACAGCTCAACTATTTGCTGTAAGATATCCCTGTCCACCCTGTAACGCTCTACTATCTCCAGATCATGTAGCCCCTGGTAGGTTACCCTTGGTCTGAACACTCTTCTCCTCCTCCGGAGCCTGCGGTGGTTGTCAGCATCATCCTCCACAACACCTTCAGTCTCTAACACATGGTGATGAATCACAGCTATGACAGCTCCCAACATGTACATTGTAAATGTTCCCCATCTGTTTACACCGATGGTGCAGTGTTTGGGAATACACAGGTGTGTGTGAGGTGCCTTCACACTTTATACTATTGTGCTGTGAACACTGATGATGTCATAGGGTGTGTATGTACCATCGGAGCTACAGGGTATCTTATGTGATTTACCACAGCCAGGTGCTGCTATTGTGGTACCTTTGGTGTTGAATTACGTTTGGCTGCCATGGATTACCTCTTGCCCTTCCCTTAACATTTCTTAACGTTTCCCCTCCCATTTTCTGGCATGCATCCAGCAGCCTGCTTTCATTTGTACTTTCCAAAACCTGGCTTATCTTACGACATGTGTTCTATGGCCGATTTACTGCAGGTTTGCTTTGCTCTGCTATGACAGTTCTCTTTTCTTTGCAATCCAACACCTCCCCTATCCTGTTCTGCAGGTTGCTGCAAGCAGACTTGTTAGCTGCCGTCGATTTCCCACTGTGAGTTAATAGGTGTTAATTGCTCAGTTGTACTCCAATTACCCTACTGCGGCATTTCCTTATTTTCTTCCCCTAACCTCCCTGTTTGAGCTATGGTGCACGGCGCGTGCATCTGCTTATTGGTTTCGGGCAAGTTTTCATTAGCGTACGCATGTGCTTTTGGGCACCATATGTGCTCTCAGCTAAATGATGCTATACCTACATCTCCACCCCTATCCTGTGGCTTTGCTTATCAATGGGCAGGCCGGATTTGCATTGCTCCAATGTGCTTACAGCTATGGTGGCACACCCCACTGCTGATGTCATGTATACCTTCAAACCACTCCTCGGTGTTGTAGTGCTGTGCCGTATGGTACATCCTTAGTCCAGTGGGACGTTTGCGATTCACTATTACTTGCCTCATTTGCATTGCATTGACTACTAATTTATAGTTACCGTGCCGAACACTGTCACAGACCCTTAGCAACCCTTGCAGCTTGGTTGTGGTGTACCATGCATACCATTGAGTATTATGGTGAAATCATGATTTGTATTACATTGCGATTTTATGACATTTGTGTATATTTTCCTTGTGTTCCCATTTGCACACACATGCATTGCGGTTGTACTTTGTGTTACTGTGGACATGACATTAAATGTTGTTTTTTAGGTGTTGTGCATCGTTTCTTATGCCATTGGCTGTATATTTAGCCATTGGCATATGTTAACTTTGTAATACATGAGTCTGGTCCACTTTCATAGCTCCGATGTTCTGTTTGGAAAAATGTAAACCATTCCTTTTGGTTTACATTTCTGAGGGCTTACACTACGCCTGCACCACTTCATGAATCGCTATGTACCTTCATTTGCATGGTGCAGTACAGTGCATGGGGTGATTAGCATACCTGTGTAGAGGGCTGCACAGATCTGGTGTACGCTGGTAGTGCATGTGGAATTGGATCGTACCTGAATCACTCGGCGGACATATTTGGTGTTATACCGCCTATGCTACGCCTGTGCCTGGTGCAAGCTTCATGAATCCCGGGGTATATCTTATTCCATGGTATTTTAAAGATGATCTGGTGGCAGTTATTTTTCACAGAAATTTTTTGGAAAGGCTCGCCCTTTGCCAGTTTTCCAGAAGAGTTTTTGCTGACCTATAAAAGTTTGCTTTTACTTTATTGGCTATGTTACCTGTTGGATCAATAACTGAGTGTTTTAAGTGTGAAAATGTAATATCATTCTAAGTTTTGTCACAATGTATTGTATTGTATGAGCTGGCAGTGGACTTTTCATGGGTTTTCAAATGTTCTTCACCATGGTCTGACTGTGGAGTTGGTATATATAATTTGAGGAGGGCATGCCCCCTCCAAATCAGGGGTGCAGGGAAGCTTGCCCCTGCAAAAAAGATTTTTATTGCATTTATGTGTGTTTTAAAGGTTTTTCGGCTTGCTGTATTCAGTTTGTACTTTGGGATGAACAATGAACCATATAATCAAGTTTGCAATCAAGATGAGAACCCACTTTATATTGATAATGGCACATATTTTTAAACTCTGGGGAACATTATGCATTTTGCATTAAACTGGTCTTTATTTTCTATGCTGAATCTCTACTTTTCAAATTTTGAAGTAATTCTGAAGTTAGGCAGGGTGCTATTTTACCTATTAGTCTTCTAGTTTGCAAATGAAATAGTTTTCTTGAAACCTATTGAATAAGTCATAGAATCCTGTAAGAGCAGTTATAGGATCAATGCCATTGTAAGTGACCAGAATATAGGATCAGTGCCATTGTCTGTAGGTGACCAGTATATAGGATCAGTGCCATTGACTGCAAGTGACCAGTATATAGGATCAGTGCCATTGTCTGTAGGTGACCAGTATATAGGATCAGTGCCACTGACTACAGGTGACCAGTATATAAGATCAGTGCCATTGTCTGTAGGTGGTCAGTATATAGGATCAGTGCCATTGTCTGTAGGTGATCAGTATATAGGATCAGTGCCATTGATTGCAGGTGACCAGTATATGTGATCAGTGCCATTGTATGTAGGTGACCAGTATATAGGATCAGTGCCATTGTCTGTAGGTGACCAGTATATAGGATCAGTGCCATTGTCTGTAGGTGACCAGTATATAGGATCAGTGCCATTGATTGCAGGTGACCAGTATATGGGATCAGTGCCATTGTCTGTAGGTGACCAGTAAAAAGGATCAGTGCCATTGTCTGTAGGTGACCAGTATATAGGATCAGTGCCATTGTCTGTAGGTGACCAGTATATAGGATCAATGCCATTGTCTGTAGGTGACCAGCATATAGGATCAGTGCCATTGTCTGTAGGTGACCAGTATATAGGATCAGTGCCATTGTCTGTAGGTGACCAGTTTATAGGATCAATGCCATTGTCTGTAGGTGACCAGTATAAAGCACTATGTTTTGTAATTAGGTTGTCTTCAGTAGATGCGGTTACATTACACACTGACTTGTTGAGTGATGGACAAATGAGTGTCATTAGTAACCATGAAGGGAATATTGGACTGTGATCACTTATGGTGTTTTGGAGAATGGGGAGTGATTTCATATGCTCAAGTATATTGATTATTATTATAGTTAGGATGGAAGCTTCATTCGTGTTATTATTTTGTTACCTTATCCCTTCTTGAACTTGAGTTTAATAAAACTAATTCAGCAGTCAGTTAAGATTTGGCTTTATATGGATGTTACAATTTAGATTGACTTCATTTAGGGTGATCAGTCTATGATATGTGATAAATGAGAGGCCTCATGTGCGAGTTTTTTCAAAATTGTTAATGAACTCGGAGAGGGGTGAAGATGATCATCCATCCATTAGGTGCACAAGTCACAGCTGACTGTTATAGTGACCCCATGAGCAGCTGCAGCCATCTGGTTAGTTTACTAGGCTAGTTGGGGATGGAAGCAGATTGCCAAACCTTTCTTCCATATCACACAGGCACATGCTGCATGCACAACTAGAGAAAATTTAGAGTTGCCAGTTGACTTATCATGTGTCTTTGGGATGCGAGAGAAATTCAGAGTACACAGGGAAAAAGCTACACTAACAATGGAAAGGCATGCAGACTTCATGTATATAGCAGCTACTAATATTTTTTGTTTGGCCACCCAACTTAGTTTGTATGAAGAGCCATTTAGGATCCTTGTCACTAACTGAATTGTTTTTCCTCCTAAGAATTGGTAAAAGGTTAGGATGCTTATTCAGGAGCATAATTATCCACCTGTCCTAACAAGTTCCAGTCCTATTATCTAATGATAGGAAGTACTAAGGAGGTATACTCAAAGGTATCCAAGAACCATCTTTAAGCCATGAGTCTGTTATAATTTGTGTTGATGTTATAATAACCAGGTTTCAGTTTGGACCCTTTTTGTTATAGATACTGCATACATTAAGGCATGCAATGGACAGATGTTTTTCCTTTATCATATTGTTTGTAGAGATAAGCTTGTGAATTTTATTGCAGATTCTAAAAACTTTGCCTCATTGAACTAAGTGAATCCGTGTTGATGAGTCACCACACACAGGGGTGCATAAGTTTGAAAACCAAGCTACATGACATGGGTAGGAAAATTATTTGTGGTCAGCCTTGCTATATGCTGATGGCTATATAATGTGGTTGGACAAAAAGAGATGGAGGAGTGATTCAAAAATGTTTAAATGCAACATAATGGTGCTGCATCTTCTGTATATTTGAATTTGGCAATATGCTTGTATTTAAATGAAGTAAATCACAGGATTCTGTTAAGGGTTGCCACAGAAGCAGGAAGCTTTCATTGCAGATGCTATGACTGGGCAGCACAGGGTTATCCGACAGCACTTACATTTCATGTCTTCCATGACACCAACATTGTGGATGGATACCTTGTTGATAGGGACACCATGCAACAAATCATGGAAATGTGTCAGCCTCATCTGCTGCCTGGTGGGAGTCATGGAGTACCTATCCCAGTGGATACCAAGGAAAGTGTGGCTTTATGTATATTAGCTACATGGACCTTTCATTGACCTACTGGGGACACAGTAGGGGTACCTTAGGCTGCTGCCTTGAGAATTTTCCTTTACTTTCTCAGTGTGATGCTTCAGCATGTGAGGCAATATGTGTGGTTCCCATGTAACTGAGAGTGGAAAGCCAACACAATGTATGAGTTCTATGATGCAGCACATTTTCTTGAGGTAGTGGGGCCATAGCTGGTACCCACATTAAAATAATGCCCCCCCCCCAAAGTGAACTGGGAAGGAAGCAACTGAATTTCAAGGGTATTACTCTACCAACTTCCAAGTGGTCTGTTTCTTGGTCACCCAGGTAGTTTTCATGACATCTACATATGGTATACATATAACTTGTACCGGTGGTTTTGAGAGAGGTGACTTCACACTGGGGCATCTTATTAATGATGTGGATATGCCTTGGAACCCTGGTTAATGACACCCATAATAAATCCACACAATTGCCATCCATAAACATTATTGAGCACATACCTGGCTTCTGAGGTCATGACATCACTGTCTGGTTTCCTCTGGTGGTAGTGCCATGCAGTATGTTCCTGTTATGTGTGTCAAAATATTGATAGTGCATGCACTGTTATACAGTATTATACTTAAGAAGCAGTTATTGCAGGGTGGGATCTTGCAAGGCCAGCAGTTCCCAGCACAACAAGCAGGGGAAGCTGAGACAGATGAAGAGTCAGAGGAGGATCCAATAGCAGGGGTGATCTTGGCACACAGAGGTGGACATAGTATGCCTTGGCACTAGGAAAGAGGAAGCACATAGTTTCATAACATAATAATCAAGAGTAAAAATGATGTATGCCAAAAACAACATCAGACTGTGTTTACTGATGGATAGGCTGACCATGCTGTGTATCAGACATAGGCAAGCCCAGTAACAATGTAAAAAGGGCAGGGTGTGGTTATTATCATTCGCACAGGTGATGAACAGAGTATAAGAGTGCATGTCTTTCACAGAAAAATGTGGGAATGTGAGTGCTGAGGTGTGTATAAAGATGTAAAAAGAAAAAGTGCTTTTATGGGAAGGGTCAGATTAGATAGGGGTTTAATGTTAGGAAGGGCTGAGGTCAGTGAATGTGTGTGATGTGCTGGGGGTTGAATGTGTTGTGAGTGTGTGTCAACAGGAATACAGTTTAACGACTTGGTGCAACACAGGGCATGGATGACAGGGAATTCAGCATCTTGTGCACACCACCATCAATGACAGCTGGTCTCCCAGGAAATGAAATGGCTGTTCCAACACCCTGATGCTAGTGTGCTATGTGATCTCAACTGATGTTTGCTAGCAGCTATGCCAGCAGGACAATGGCAACAAGCACAGGGATACCATCTCCTAGAAGAAGACATCTCCTTAATAAATGTTGTATGGAAGTGCTAGCACTGTGGTAGTGTGATCTTCCATGTCAACAGCCATTCTAGGTAACACCTGGGGATGTAACAGATGACCAGCTGTGAAGATGGCCCTTTTCCCCTGCTAGAAGGCCCTCAGAAGATATTGCATGGTCCAGTGTGTGATACAGTCTATCCAAGGAATTGCACAAATGGGACATGCACTCCTATTGGAAACCATAAACACCCTAGATCACCTTCACTATCACTGCCATGGCTGTGTTGGTACTAGGCTGTGCCTCTGTAATGGCCCTGCACATATGTTAGGTTGTAGTCGTTGATACACCAACCTCAGGGGAGGGCAGTAACCATGTCTCTGCTGAGTACCATTACCACCCCTCCGTCCTGTGGAGGCTACCGTGCCCATGAGAGAGTAGGAACACATTCAGACATCTGTCTACTGGAGAGCAACACATTTCCCTAATCAACAATGTCCCCATCAACCTTTACTGTCTCATGTTTGTGTAGTCTGGGTAGGGGATGTGGTGGTGAATGTTCGGTAATGTAACATTTCATGGTTTCATCTCTACGTTCTGCAACCTGACGTTATGGTAAGTTGCTGTTTTAAAGTAGATCCATATATATATATATATATATATATATATATATATATATATATGTATGGTCTATATTAAAATGCCGACAGTTTACAATGTCGACTCTGAAATAGTCGACCCCAAAATGTCGAACTACGAAAATAGCAAACGGCCATATAACCGATTTCTTTCTAACGGAAAGAAATCAGTTGGTCGTTCCCTGACACCTGCCCTTTCCTTGAGTGTAGTGTGGTCTCGGAGTTAGAATATTTAGTTAGGGGGTGTGTGGGGGGGGGGCAAAGCTCCCACTTAAATATATTTGTTTATGTGTGCTGTTGTTGTTTGGCCAACTGATTTCTTTCCACTGGAAAGAAATTGGTTACATGGCAGTTCGCTATTTTCGTAGTTCAACATTTTGGTGTTGAACATTTCAGAATTCACATTGTGAGCTGTCAACAATTTAATATATATATATATGAGGGAGAGCGAGAGAGTGATACTTAATCTAAACAGCATAATACTGACAGAATAATATCTAAACACAAAATAGCAACAAAATCTGCTCAAATCCAAAAGTAATGTTTTTCCATGGTTGCAAGCCCATTTGCACATTCCAGACTCCCAGCTAATTATATAAACAAACTCTGAGTTCATACAGCAGTGAGTAAAGGGCAAAAGCCCTTCCCTGATATAACTTTGATTTTGTTGAAAGTGTGTTTAGATAGTTTTTGCTGTCAATTTTTTTGAGTTTAGATATTTTTGTTTTCGATGTTCTGCTATTTAGGTTATTTTAAGCACACCCTTATATGGAAATACAAATGAAACGCTGTGGTAACAGCACGAAAATCATGGTCACCAACCACAACAACTCTGCAATCTCATCTTGGAAATTAATTTCCGACAAGGGTGATCTGCAATCTTCCCATACTAGGCAGAAGTTGAACATGGTGGTAGAGGAATAGGAATTGCAGACAGCCCAAAGTAGGCAAGCACGAAACAGAGAGAAGGTGGAAGGAACTACATAAACCTACTGTGTCCATATGGTCCAGGAGCAGGAACATGGATAAATCAGTCCAAATGTACATAAAAAAAAAAATAGCAGGAAGCACGGAAGGAGGCAGTAGCAGCTGAGAACATATAGCACAATACACAAATACTGGAACACAACACAAACAGTGAACTGTTTGATGAATCTTTTAATTCTGGTACCTCGGCCTTCGCCTTCTCCTGGAATACATTTTAAAAGATCAAACAACACCCCTTTTATACCACATCCAATTAAGTGATTAATTCACCCTGTTTAAACAATTAATCAATATATAGTATATAGGCCAAACAAGTAGAAGGGTTAAACTCAGAATTCTTGAACATTTGGGAGACATAAAACACAAAAGAACAGAAAGTCCTGTGGCCAAACATTTTTGTGAGCAACATAAGGGGGTTCCTGAGGGATTTATTTTTTGTGTGTTGGGGAAACCTAGTAATTTTGGTAATGAGGTAGTTTTTCACGATAAATTATTAGAAATGGAATCCAGGTTTATTCTTAATTACAAAACATTGTTTCCAAATGGTATGAATATGGAAATTTAAAATTGAAAAAAATTTTTAAAAAACTTTTCTAGAATGGATTTTATGTACATGAATTCAGCAATGTTTGCATGTAATAGGCATTTATAGCAAGTGTTATATCATTTTAAAAATGTATGCTATTTATGAAAAGTAGTTATATTGGATCAGTTGAACAAGATAATATATAAATGTCAGTAGAATTTCTAATGTTTAGGGTTTACTATACTTTTATGCAATGCAGTTAATATTATACTTAATGAAGTCAGAAATCATTATAAGAATGAAGTCGGAAACTTTAAAATGAAACATTATGGTTGAGTCAATTGATTAATTGTTTAAACAGGGTGAATTAATCACTTAATTGGATGTGGTATAAAAGGGGTGTTGTTTGATCTTTTAAAATGTATTCCAGGAGAAGGCGAAGGCCGTGGTACCAGAATTAAAAGATTCATCAAACAGTTCACTGTTTGTGTTGTGTTCCAGTATTTGTGTATTTAAAGTCACTATTTTGGAGAATTGGAGGTGTTTGTTTTTGTAGTTAACATATAGCACAATGCAAAAAAAAAAAAAAAAAATGAAAGGCTCACATGCAGCAGTCATACTCAGGACATCTGCAGGAATATGAACATTCCTGCTTGCTGACAAGTTACTGACTGTAGGAACATGAATGGTCTGACAAGTTAGGGACTGTAGAACAAGTACACGCACAGTACAAATGTGCATACAGCAGTGTAGGCATCGATAATAAAACACTGCAGTAAGAAGTGACACACAGCTATCATAACATGACCACAGTAACACCACACTACCCAACCTCTTAGGCCAGGAAATCTGGGCAAAGCCTAAAATAAGGTGGAGGTGGACAAAGGCCCAAATACATGGATAGATGTTAAATATCACTCCTATAAATGTAGAAAGGAGACAGAATAACAAGAGTTGTGTTAGCAAGTATATTCTGAAGGATACAAATTCTGAAACTCGAGTGAATATCATTATGTAGTGACTGCAATGCACAGTGATACATCAGAAAACCACAAATTGTATGAGGAACACACTAAAACTAACTAACACATGCCAGGATACATTTCAGGACCATAACAAGTCTAGTAAGACAGTAAGTGAACTGACATGTTGAAGCCTGCCACCAACCATGCTGGGCATATAAACACCTGCAGTGCAGAAATGTGATACATGCAGGTCACAGAGGGACATACTGGGCAGTGTAGACATATCATCACATGGCAGTAGCACACAGGGCAGCCCACCATGAGATAGTGTATAATGGAGGGGCAGCAAGGGCAGACAAGAGCAAGAGATGCACACACGGGAAGGAAAAGGAGGGAAATGAAAAGCAAGTAGATAGTCCTGCACAGAAGGACAAAATAATGGGTCCTCTGAAAGTCAAAACTGATGCCTGATGCAATTTCAACAGCACAGTCAGACAGAAGGCAGGACAGATACAATAAGGCACAGGGTAGGGACAGAGCAGCACAATACATACATGATAAAAGCTACATAGTAGCCATGTGAAATGACTGAGATTGGTACCCAGTGGAGGTACACACACACACACACACACACACACACACACACACACACACACACACACACACACACACACACACACACACACACACAATGAACGAGGTATACACCCTGATATGCAACTTGACAATCCCCACCACGTGCAGGGCAAAAAAGGCAGAAAAGATTAGGTTGGACTGCATCTGTGTTGAAATACAGATGTAGGAGAGAATGCAAATACATCAGGTGGGATGCAGACATCTGGCATTCAGCAGCTCGGTGTGGACTCATGGTAGTACCTGAAATGGCTTTTGCCAGTTTAAACACATACAATGACAACATCAGACATGTGACTGTCCTAGGAAAATATATGTGAACTATCCCAGACACATACTGATCCACATGTAGGCTGTGATTCATACCACTGTACAGACACCTGTAAGTAGGTCTCACCTGCACCATGGTAGAACATAATAGTTTGTGAAGACACTGCTAAGAAGTGAAGACACTGGAGGTGAGGTGTGCACAAAGCTCACTGTTATTGATCTCACAAACTGAAATAACAACCCACTTGACCTTTACTAACTATAGAACAAATCGCACCTTTTGAGCAGTTCAACACTCCATACAATCTAGTCAGGATATAGGATATAGGTAGGCCTTTTACCCAAGTAAATCTCTCAGCTGATAACTTAAGTGATGAAACAGTTCATTTTCAGGCTTTAAGCCTCTACACTACAAAGCCTCTACCCTAGACCTCACTCTCAGCTTTTGAAAACAAATACTTTTGCAGTTCACTCCTACATTTTGTAGCTAATTTCCTAGGTCCCTCTCTCACCCTCTAGTTCATTCTCTTAATCGTCATTCTCAGTTCCCAAAATCAGACACATTCCATAAGAGATGCTTTACTGAATAGCCCTACCTGGGTCCTCTCTCAGACCATGCGTCCAGATCATCCTGATAATGTGACATGCTATTCCTCCAGCTAGGAGATAACTTCTTTCTTTACCTTTCAAGTTGCTCTTTTTTATTCTAAATCACAGTTCATGTGATTGGTTGCTACAAACTAGTCGGACATTTCAAAGGTTCCTAGGTGTGTACTAGGCTAAGGACCACTGGACTTTTACAAGACTAGCCATGCCACCAACATGTCTCCCATGAGTCATTGTGCTTTTGTGATTATTTTAAGGGCTATATGTTAGCTAAGGAATGATTTAACTACTGCCCCTGTCCATCAGACATCAGACATCACTTAAAGAAACCTGCAAGTTTTTCAACAATTTTCTCAGCATAATACAAAACCATAATATTTTACAAATCTTAAACAGTTTTAGTAGCCTCAACAAGCTCAAAATGCTACAGTACGTGACAGAAGAACTCAGGATCTAATTTCAGGATGATCACTGAAAAAATAAGTTATAGGTTGAAATCATTTTTTTCTTAAATAAAGAAGTTACTGATACAGGAGTTCCTTGTCATGAATAAATTTATAGACATGTTTTCATTCCTCTATGATACTGTGCATTCATATGTAAAACTGTATGGTGTCCTTCTATAACATAGCTGGCTCTCTTACAAAGGAAATCATTATACAGGTTAAGAAAGGAACTATCATTGATGCATTTCCACCATCACCCTGTTACAAACAGCAGGCATATAAAGCACCACCATGCACTCAAACTGCATTTTATTATGCCATCATATGAACATGGCATCTTCCTTGCTCCCATGGCCACAGCAGTCCAGTAAACATTTTACACAACACTTTTTTACATTATGTAATGAATTCTGTTATGCTAGCATATATCTATACTTCACAACGGTGCTCCTTCCCATCGAGGTGCACTGACACCACCAGCAGTCTTCTACATACATGGTGTTAGTCAGGTTCAGATTAAAAAAAATAATAATTTGCTAATGTATAGAGTTAGTTTACACAAGAAATGGAATATTAATTTGCATGTGTAACATACTTTTAGTTGTTGTAAGCTGGAAGTCTGCAGTTGTGGAAATTTTGAGTGCAACTCTTATTCTGAAAATATGGGATAGCATGGGTTTGTTAAGAGGACAGCTTGTTTTCTGGAATTCATGATAATCTTTGAAGGAGTTGCAGATTAAGTCCCTTATGTCATTTTGGATAAGATTCACTGTAACTCCCTCCATTAATTTATATAAAATATCCAACTTGCTTAGCTGTATTAACTTAAATGTATACACATACAGACACACACACACACACACACACACACACACACGCACGCACGCACGCACGCGCACACACCCACACACACGTACAGTCATTTGCTTCTGCGTTGTACTTAGCTTTATAATCAGATTAATATATTTAATCTGACTCACATTTGTGATGTGTTGGTGACTATATAAGTAATTTGCAGAAAATGCTAAAAACAGCATTTAGCATATTTTGAACACGTTTAAATGACACTAGGCCCTTCTTAAACGCTTCTAAAGACGATATATGTATAGAAAACACAGGAAAACATAATCTTAAAGTCTGGTACCTATTCTTTAAATGTTAAAATTGAGGTCATTGAGTACACTGAATACTTAAATATTTCTAGAATAACTTCAAATAGTCCACCAGGTGTCACCCTCTGTAAAGAAATGCAATCAAGATTGTGCTTAATACCAGGAAGTAGAGATAACAGAGAAAATGCACTTCTTCTCCTAGCACTATTTTGTTTTTAGTAAAATTACGTTCAGAAAAAATAGATGCCAATTCAGATTGTTGTGAGATTTTCAATTTGAATGGCAGACTGCTCTCACTATTACTTTTCTGCCGGTAATAAAGATATTTCATACCTTGTTTTTTTGCAGGGAAAGAATGGGAAAGTACAAGTCATTCTTAGCAATGATATAATCCACAAAAAAAGTTTTGTCTTCTCCCACTCTTTCAAAAAGAAAAAAAAAAACTGGACATGAGCTACATGGACTTTGGAAATAGAGTCCTGGAAGAATGTTCTTGTAAACTCTAAAATTCTATACACTCAAACAAGAAACTATCCAATTCCTTAAAAACATCAAACACAGTATGCAATCACATCTGCACAAGTAGTACTGTTCTTGTAAAGAAATACAATGCCCTTCATCACTTTGTTACTTAACTTAGAAATGTCTTATTCGGTGAGTACATCCTTGCATACATTTATTATTACACATACCTCTCAACTGTCCAGATTTTCAGACTGTCCAGATTTTTGCCTGGGATTTTTGGTCTGTTCCTCAAAATTTGTGGTTTTCAGCCAAATCAATGAGGATTGAATTCACTAAATAATGACGCACATTTGAATATCAGACTTTATATCCCACAGAAAGTGCATGCTAACACATATCCTATTATTCTAGAAACGTTCTAAATTTTTAAGAATAATATTTAAATTCTGTCTTCATTTTTGGACCTTTATCCCTCCATTATTTTAGGCTTTGTCCAATTTCATGCTCTAAGAGGTTGAGGGGAATGACATTATAACTTGTTCTCACATTTAAACTTGAAAGCTTTTGTTTTGCTTATGATGTATGCTTGCTTTGAATGTGTTATTCACTTTACAGATATGGGACATATAGTTGTTTAATATTAATGAGATAGCTACGGAAAGCTGCATGGCTTGTGGAATAACATAAATAATTCTGTTTGAATACTCACTTCCTGAAGGCTAGTCAAATGGCTCTGGGTTGTTTCAACATTGAAGTACATTCTTGTCTGGTTAGCATTATATATCTGCAAGTAGGCACAGTCTATTCAGATGACCTATCAAGCAGAACAAACACATGCACATATATAGGTAGGCAATAAAATTAAAGTAAATATCAGTATTTATTAGGAGTTATGTGTTACTTCATTTGAAATAAAACAGTCTTAAAATAAACATTCATATCAAAACTGTTGATAATTCTTAATATTCAGATCACTGTTAAACAATTAATATTTGCAGAACTAAAGAATAAAGATAACAGTAAATGTTTTATTTTCATAATAAAATGCTTTTAATTTCAATAAACACTAATGCACAACTTCAGATATATTTAACATTTAGATCCTCTTCTGTTAGACAAGGGTGCATTTATTTTAGTGTGCTCACTGCTGTATAGAGTATGACAGTGGGATTTAGAAGAACTTTATTTTTGGGCATAAGCAAGTTTCCTCCCCTTACAAGCCATAACACAATAATTTACAACTGGAGGCAATTAATCTACGGCAGTTCTCTTTCAGTGTGTGTATATAAATATAGCTTCAGCCAGTCCAGAGAAATGATTTATGCACGTTAGAAAGACATGGATAAAAAAAAGTTGGGATTGAGCTCTACTGTAATAGAGCAGTGTGTGTATGTGATAGAGCTGTACTGTAACAGAACAAGGATGGTATGTGATAGAGCCGTACTGTATGTGGTGGGGCTGTACTATAACAGATGAAGGAGTCTATGTGATGGATCTGTACTGTATGTGATGAAGCTGTACTGTAACAACAGAAGTAGTCTGTGATGGAGCTGTACTGTATGTGGTAGAGTTGTACTTTAAGAGATGAAGGAGTCTATGTGATGGAGCTGTACTGTATGTGATGGAGCTGTACTGTAACAGAACAAGGAGTGTATGTGATGAAGCTGTAGTGCATGTGATAGAGCTGTATTGTAACAGAACAAGGAGTGTATCTAATGGAGCTCTCCATTACAGAATAGTAGGTTACTTAAACAAGAATCCTGGCGGTCAGAAGCACCAGGCATGATGCCTATTACAGTAGCTGGCATTCCCATAGTATGGTGATATAACATCTGTAAATCTATGGCACATTTAATGGGGATACAGATGTAGAAGCCAGTATTATGCCATACAGAACCACTACCCAGACCCAGCAGCTTGGAAATAAGCTAAATAAACTGCTGTGCTCATGAGTGGTTCTACAGAGAAGAACTATACAACAGTACCGTGCAGTAAAAATATGTTGTAACACACAGCATGTGACTAATGTCTATAAACATTTAACTTTCACTACACAGAATAGTAACTCCTGATTGGCATCTGGGCTGTGAGTGTTTCTGTCATACCACCAGGGTTACATGCTCATTTACGCAGCCAGTGCTCTGCAGAATATCCATCAGCAGATGCCAACAGTAACTACTCGTGAATCAGTTCTTGAATCATCAAGAGCTGTACATAAAAAGTCTGCAGTCTCTTGTTCTGACTTACGTGGAGTTGCTCAAATACTATAATTAAAACATTCATTTCATATCATGTTTCCAGATGGTCTGTTTTATTAGAAATGAAACAATTACATGAAGAGTTTTCCATTTACATAGTTAATTCATCACGATGTAAAACTTTCAATAACTTTGTCTACTTTTAGTTTAAGACCACCCAGTGAGTCATTGAATGATAACTGTCTACACATTTAAATTCTTGACAAATGTTATATTCATTCAGGTCTTGAGTGTTCCTTTTTACGTTGTACAGTTAATCTGACTTATTTACTTAATATACTTCAAGAAAATATTCATGAGTTTATGAAGAGAATGTTTGCCCATATGACCTTTTTATTCAGTCTTGAGCTATTTAAGTTTCATTTAGTTTTTGTTTTATATTTTCCTGATTGTTCCCATCCACTCTATTAAACACTCATTGCATTTGTTTCTGTTTTACAGGAACTTAATATCACATTCATTAAAGCCCACAATTAGTAACTCATTGACAAACAAAACATCTTAGCAGTATATTAAGTTCCAGCTAATTTTCTATAGAAATGGCCTTGTACAACAGAGACTAGTTCTATTACTTGCAGTTGCATTTTTAGTCATATATGCTTCTGATATAGAAATATTTGAGGCAGCAAAGATATAGTTACTTTATATGTTTTATTTTCAACCTTCCATTTCTTTACAATTCAAACTGTCCCTGGGACTTCTATCACTGAGTGTTTAAAGACACTAGTTATCTAAATGCTCAGAAATGAAGAAAACAGGATGAAAACAGGGAACTTTAGGCTTTATTTTTATTTGTCATCTTGATTAAATCAGCAAAGAAATACACTATAAACAAGTATAAGAGCTCAGTTTATATTGATGCCTCATGTAATGAGCCATTACTAATATTAACATTTCAAGAAAAATGGAAAATAATCATACTGCATCCAAAATCAACAGGTCTTTTTAAGGTATGGGACATACGACAGGCAAACATTTTCAAGCATGTAATAGTATGGGCATTAACAGTAATATTTAACCTCTTAAATGATGGTAGTTTTATTTTTCTTAAGTTTTTTTTCTCCATTACTGCTCATGTTAACCATATTGGTCTATTTATGGCTCCATGATATAACATAAAACAGGTTTTGTGGGCCATTTTAAGCCTAGTCAATTATCCCATTTGGTACTTAAAATGAACCTATTCCATTCAAGTTTAGATTCAACTAACCCTTTTCAAGACCTATATTTATATTTTACTCTAGAGATAATCACAAAATCGAAACCAGTATTTGGAGGGGACCCATGCACTGGGTTAAAGCATTTAACAGCTGCTTCTGTCTATTGGTAATACGGGGGGGGGGGTCCTGGGGTAAATATCCTCTCTCATTCATTTATCCAAGTTACACTTGAATGCGATCAGGGGTGAGCTTTGTTTATGTGGATAAGGATTCTGTTCCAGAGCAATGATATCCTCTGTGAGATATAACTGCTCCTTCAAACCATTTGCTAATGTTGCAAAATAGGCTTAAGTCACTGGATCAAATATTTCTGATATCATTTGACTTGTGGATGTGAAGTAAGTCCATCAGTAATGGGTTAGAACATGTACTGTATGCTAGACAGAGGTCACCTTTTAGTAGTCTGTAAGAGACTGAATATAGCAATAGTGCTTTGAGGTGGTCTGTGTAGAACATACTGTTTTGGCTTTGTATCCTTTTGTAAGAGATCTCTGCAAGTGCTTCTGTCTAGATAGACACTTCCAAAAGGGAGCATTAATCTCAATGACTGGCTTAATGAGGGCTGACTGACAGAGAACAATGATATCCCTGGATTTAAAGGCAATTTTCCTGTTTATAAGCTGTGCATATAGAAGGACTTCCTTACCACAGTGGACAAACTCTGGTCAAAAGGTAGGCCACTGTCAACATAAGTTCCCACATCCCACACTGCTAAGTTATCTCTTAGGAGTGTGTTGTCAATATGTAGCTCCATGGGGGAATCAACTTTACAAAGGAGATGATAATGTATTTATTTGGCATTTAGCTTTAGTGCATGAGTCTGGCATCAGTTATTTGTCTACAACAAGCTTTCCTGTAGGATGTCTGAGACTTTTTGGGGACTGGATCAATGTTCCTAGCTTGCAATCATCTGCAAACATAGTTAGTCAGAGCCCTTTGGTATTGGCTTTTACTTCTGAGCAGTAATTGCCAAACAGAAAAGGTCCCAGTACTGTACTCTGAGGAACCCAACTGGTGACCTTCCTTATTTTGATCTCTTGTGTCCCATCTATGAGCCAGTTTGCAATCCAGCAGGTGACAAAGGGGTTCATTCCTAGTTTATTTAGCTTTTCTGCTATGCCTGAGTCAGGTATTGTGTCAGAAGCCTTGGTTAGGTTCATAGGTTCATAGGAGGTCACTAGGCTAATGACCCTGGGGCCTTTACAAGCCTAGCCATGTTATACCCATGCCCCCTAATTGACCTTGGTTAGATGGTCATTATTTGCAGAGTGAGTCTATGATCAGCACCAACTGTATTTGTCCATAATGGACACAGGTGCCACCCCCAGGGTAAATTTACGGTCTCCCATCCACTTGTCTAGGTTGCGCTTGAATAGGGTCATTGAGGAGCTCTGCATCACATGAATTGGGAGTTCATTCCAGAGGAGTGTCAATCTATGGGAGATATATCTGTCTCTCCAGCATGTTCTGTTAATGTCATAGGCTAGGTTGATATCCCTGGAGAGGGTGATGGTTGTCCCATTTAATTTGTGGATGTGCAGCATTTCCATTAAGGCAAGGTCAGGGACTGCTCTGTAGGCTAGGAAGTCTGTAGGATACAGAGTACAGTGACAGGGCTTTCAGTCCTTCCATGTAGGCCATGTTTTGGAGGCTCTGAATTTTCTTGGTGAGAAACCTCTGTGGCCTCTCCAGCTGCTGCAGGTATCTTGTTAGGTACATGCAAAAGATAGCATCATACTGTATTAGTGGTCAGATAAGGGTTGAGTACAGAGGAATTATAACATCCTTAGTCTTGGATGTTATATGCTCAATGTAGAAGGCTTTCCTTACCACTGTAGACACATGGTGATTGATGTTTAGATTGCTATCAACCTGTGTTTCCATAGCTTGCACCACTGGGTTTGAGATTAGGGAGTGCTATCAATATTGTAATTTGCAGGGACTTCCTCTTTTCTGGGGGGGGGTAGTAATGCTGTTTTTTTGCATTAAGTTTTAGTCTGTGGCTTTGTCACCAATCATTTGTCTGTGTTAGCCCCTTCTGCAATATGTTAACATTGTTTGGGGACTTAATGATTGTACCCAGTTTGCAATCATCAGTGAACTTGGTAAGCCACAGGTCATCTACTTTCACATGGACTTCCTAGAAATGGATTCCAAACAAGAGAGGGCCCAGCACAGATCCTTGTGGTATGCCACTGGTAACTTGTCTACAGGTAGAGATGAAATCCTCAACTTTGACAATATGCATTCTGTCAATGAGCCAGTTGGCTACCCATCTAGTGACACATGGGTTAATCACCAGCTGGGAAAGTTTCTCAATGACACCTGAGTGGGAATTTTGTCAAAAGCCTTGGCTAAGTCATGATATGCTGTTTGTACTGTTTTGCCTTCATCCAGGGCTTTGGTGACATTCTCAAAGAAGTCCACCAGGCTCAATAAGCATGATCTACCCTTAACAAAGCCAAACTGTCTCAGATCAAGAGTTTGAAGGTCACCTATATGATGAGGTCCATGATGATTCTTTTCATGGACTTGCAGATAAGGCTTGTTAGGATTATGGGTCTATAGATCTCAAGGTTGGTAGATGGACTCCCTTGGTGCAAAGGGATTACTGTTGCTGTTCTCCACTCTGCTGGAACAGTGCCAAGTAGTTCCACTAGGTCTTGTTTTAAATCGCTTAGTAATCAACCTGATATATTATCTGGTCCCATAAGGCCATGATTTGGCCTTGGAGAGTGCAGATATGACCTGCTCTTTAGAGATACTAGGTAGAAGACTGGACTATGGCTGGTGGGGGCAGGGGGTGAAGACTGTGCCAAATCTGTCACCTAGCAGGTTGATAATTTCCTCAGTTTAATATGAGAGGTGCTATCCACTATAAGTTCAGCACATACTTGGGCATACCCTTTTACATTTTGGACATAGCTAAAGAATGCTTTATGATTATCCTTAGCTAGGGATGCTAATTTAGTTTCATAACTAGCTTTATAGGACTTTACATGATTTCTGATTTTTATGTTCCAGTTGGGGAGGGTATTCTTCTTCTGCTGAGTAAGTTCCCTCTTGTTCTTTTTCTTTTTGTTATATAACCTATTTATACTTGAGGTCCACTGGGGTGGCCTGTTTTTTCAGGACGACCTGGTTTTGATCCGGTCAGGTACAGTCAAGTTTATACAGTTGTTTAAATGGTTATACAGGGCATTTGTGTACTCCTCTGCACAGGAGTCATTGTTTTTTTTTACACCTTTATTGAATTAACACTTGTGACACAGGCACATTTACATTTATATAAAAGTAATCACATTGTATTAACAAGTTAAAATTAACAAACATTATGCTTCACATATATTGCTATATATCATATTACCTAAGCAACATTGCATAAATTATTCAATCCCTGCCCTTTCAAGAAACATCTTTATTAAACCATCACTTACAATATAAGCAATCATACATTTATATAAATGAAAACAAATCTCACTAACACATCCTAGTTGCAAGCATTTTACATTACAAACCATACTGACACTCTCACAGTTGCAAACACTATACGTTACTTATAATCTTCCGAGTCATTTTCATTCAAACATTACACATCTCATTGAAGTCTTGCCTTCTTTTAAACATCATTCCTCCACTCTATGTACTGCTCTCACATTTTACATTTTACCGCTGCAGTTTGCTCCTACCTTTTTCTAAAGATCTCAATTAGAGTTGTACATTGTTGGTTGTGTTAGCAGGGGGGGGGGGTTGAAACTTTTTATACCATCACCTAGTAGGCTGTAGTTTGCTTTGGAGAAATGTTTCAGTTTTTTTGCTCCTGATAGGTTGTCAGGTCTGATCATTACTTCAAATGAGACAAATTTATAGTCTGACCTTACCAAGGAGGAAAACACACAGGGGGTAGTGGGTGGTGTATCAATTTACTTTCATCCACTGCTTTTGTGTCCTTTTTGAAAAAGTCCACCAGGCTGAGTGGGCATGACCTGCATTTGATGAATTCAAACCATTATGGGTCTGTGTTTGGCAGTTTCCTATGCCCATATTGATTAATTCCATGATAATTCTTCCCATTGCTTTCCATAGGGGGCTGGTCAGACTTATGGCTCTGTAGTTGCTTGTGCCCATGGAATATCATCCCTTATATAGAATAACTGTTACTATTTTCAGTTCACTTGGTGCAAATCCCATACTGAGGCAAATGCTAAACAGTGTTATAAGGGGTCTGGATAAATCATGCTTTGTGGATTTCAAGATGCACCCTGTGAAATCATCAGGACCCACTGATGCAGTATTTTTGCTTTTTTTAGCCTTTTGAGGACTTGGTCTTGTGTGATTGCTGGTGACGAGTCAGCTTCAGATATTTCATGTGAGATAAATGGTGGGAGAACAATATGCATTGTAACACTAGATATTACCTTATACGACAGAATGAGCACTCATACAATCCCCTAGTATCCTTCCAGGAATGTTATCATATCCAATATTATCAGGAAAACCAATGAGAAGTGCAGACACCCTTCTAGTGGTACCATTTTATATTCTTAGTCATCTGGGTTTTCATCTAGTCCACTAAGTCTTTCATTTTTCTAAAAAATCAAAGCTATTGTATTTTAAAACTAGAAAGTTATGTAGCAGATCATCCTGCAAACTCAGCCATCATCCTTTAGTTCTTAAATGGGAATGCACGCCAACTCCCTTGATCACTGCTTAAAAGCTACCTAATGGTAATAATATTAATGGATTCTTGCTGAATGTAAATATTAGAAGGCAATGTGCTATTGTGTCTTCCTTTACACATGTGCTTTCCTTTTATAAAACAAAGTGCAATGATATACCTACCTCCTGTCCTAAATTTCAATGAGCATTTGCCTCTAGATATTTCTTATTCAGTTATTCATAACAACTCCTAATATTAAAAAAATCAACAGTTATCTATTTTTGCAAGATAACTTGATTTTTTAATATTAACTGTCATTGTATTCTTAAAAGTTAAATGGCAAAATATTTAGTGCATTTGGCAAATGTTTATACTCACAACTAATGTTATTTACTTTACATGATGGGAGTGTCACATATAGTAAGATATTCTGTTTCTACAATTTTATATATTAAAAAAGAATGGGTTCAACTCCCCTAAGGTCATATATTTCCCAGTTTCAGTGAGTGCCCTTAACATTACCTTACCATTTCACCCCTATTCAAATCATAGCTAGCTACAGGCCCCCAAATTTGACTCAAGATGCCCACTACACCTAACTGGACCTTTTTGAATCTATCAAGATTCAACCCTTTACACTGATCCTGGGTGACTTTAACTACCCAACCATATATTGGAAAAACTATGCATGCCGGAACACAAATGCCCAGAGACTGCCCAATTTCATCAATGCAAATGCCTTGGAGCAGCTAGTCGATACCTCCACAAGACGTGATAATATCTTGGACTTGGTATTAACCAACATGAGTAACTACTGCAGCACCCCTACAGTATTATCCTCCCTGGTAATATACAACCATAAAATCGTCACTTTCAAAGTAATTTCTCCTGACCCCCCTCTAGATAGGGTCAAACAAAAAACTTCTCCGAGGCTGATTACAACCTCTTGAGGGATGGTATAAACAGCTTCACATCCCCACCCCCTTTGTAGAAACTGACACCAATGTCCAAATCTACACCAAAGTACTATACAAGCATTTATATAGATGCATGGTGTGAAGATATGTGAAGGCTGCCAGCCTAGCTAGATATAATTTTGCAGATAATTCTATGTCATTGTAAATGTGAATATAATCCACAGGCTTGTCCTCTTAATATGTAAGAAAACTGTGTTAAATGTTGCACTTCAAAAATGTAACCACATCACACTCTGCTGGAAGAAAGCTGATGAGTGAAGCATTGTATGACTGTTTGATCTCAAGGCTCGGAGACATAATGTCTGGACTGAGGAATTCCTTCTATTGTTTTGAGACCAGAGTTAATTGATAGATTTTACATATATAATGTCTTTTATTGTTGTAGTTTCCTGACCAGGTGCAAGATCAAATAAATGTTAAAACTCTGAATTTCTGTTAGCCTGGGAACCAGAAAAGAATGATGTAATCTAAAATGAGTCAGCAGTGATGTATTACTAATTTAAGAGATCTCAGAGAGGAAGAGAGAGCATTTTGGATTTTGTCGTCAGAACTGACCACTCACCAGCACTTGATTTTTTCTGTCTGTGTGTAAGTAGGGTCTTAGACTTTAGTGTCTCTCCTAGAATTAGATAGAAAATAGTAAGTTTAGTCTAGTTGTTTTCTATATTTATGTCAGACTATTCTACAGTATTATTTAAGCATGTTCTTGTGATCTCTAAACTCTTGACAAGCACTGTGTTGAATTGTGGAGATTTGTCTTGTGTTTTTATTATTTATTATTAAATAGTTTTAAACCTTTCAACTGTGGCTGTTTTGTGTAGAGATAATTTAACCTCTAGAGTACATTTCTTGTATATAGTGATACTGTGCAAAGCCACTCCAATAACCCTTAAAAGTTTTGGTCGCAGTTACTAACTGGATAATAATATTGTACAGTAAAAGTGGACCCTTTGGGAAGGGCCTTTGAGTAGCTGATAAGTAAAGGTCAAGGTGGCAGTGATTTCTACCTTATAGTCTGGAGAGAAGGAGGTATAGCTGGAGAACCCATGCCAGCCTTCCCCAGGAGTGTCTGTGTGTTTGTATATAACTCATATCTCAAAGTGTGCATGTGTCAGCTACTTGGTCAGAGACATGAAGCACTGGTTGGACAGAGAGAGTGCTAGGAGGACTTGGCTTGGGACCCTAGCTAAGAACCCCACTCTATAGCTGTGCCCATGGGAAGTGTTATTGGGGATCTGGAGAGAAAGGGAGAAACCATCCCCAGACTGACTGTGATCTCTATGTGCTCTTAAGGGAAATTTACTTTACTGTGTTTGTATTTGTTATACTTCCCAATGTGAATGCCCCTCATTGGTTTCAGTGATGAGGATTGAGGCTCCTTGTTTACAGGGCCAATGCAAAGGCATCACATATTAATTGGTTGGCAATGGTGGGATATCCACACCACATAGTATTTGGTTGGCAACTGGCTTGTAGTGGTATGGATAGTGAATTCCTGTAGCTTGTGTACATTGATCACTGAAGGTGTTTTTGTACTCTAAATCAGCCACACAGTGAATATTCAGAGTTCAGATCACAATTGTTTTATTTATTTTGTTAGCTTAGTTAGTCAGAGAGAAAATGCAAGCATGTCAGCAGAGGAGTATGACAAGCTGACAAGGAGCCAGTTGGCTGAGATTTGCCAGGCTAAGAGACTGGTGCATGTAAACCTGACTAAGGCAGACATGATTGCAGCTTTAGTCACAGCTGCATCAGGAAACATCTGGAGGACAATCAGACTGGCTGTGGAAATGTACAATACTCAGTGAATAGACAGCTCAACCTTTCTGCAGAGGACTTAAAAATACATCTGGAGCTAAAGAGACTTTAGTTGGAGGCCAGGCATTTGGAAACAGAAGCAGCAGAGAGACTGAGACATCTACAGGCTGAGGAGAATGAGAAACTGCTACACCTTTAAGCTGAGGAAAAGGAGAGGCAGAGGCAGCATGAAAAGGAGATGCTGACTCTTCACCAAAGTTATGGAGGTAATGGGGAAGAGAGTAACCAGACCCCAGAAGCACAAAAGGTCAGTAAATTTCTTCCACAGTTTACACAGGGGGATAATTTTGATAGGTTTATTCATATGTTTGAAAGGGTATGCAAACAGTATGATGTTGACCAAAGGCTCTGGGTACGGATTCTGACCCCCTTACTCCATAGTAAAGCTGTACATGTACTTTCCAAATTGTCAGACAATAATTTCTTAAATTATACTGCTATTAAGAATTGTCTGTTAGAATTTTTTAAGCTAACACTTGAAACTTATAGGAACAAGTTTGGTGAGCATAGATGCAAGGCAGAAGAGAGTGTGTGTATGTTGCTGAATTGAGCACTTATTTTCTTATGTGAGTGACTGGATGTCAGGTCACCACTATTGAAGGGTTGGCAGACCTTTTGATGAGGGAACAAGCCCTTAGCATTTTGCCTGGGGACATGAGGATCTGGTTAGCTGATAAACAGTTTGCTACTTCAGATGAGTTGGGGAAGAAGGGAGACCTATACCAGCAAGCAGGGCATCCCTGCACAGGAAAAGGACACTTGGTACTGCTCATGGGTCTAAAGGAGCCCGTGGTGGGCAGCCCAGACTGCCCCAACACAATCTACCAGTAGAAAGGGAAGCCACTAGTCCAGATACACATCCAGGACCTAGAATTAAATGTTTTGAATGCAACCAGTGGGGCCATGTTGCATACAGATGTCCACAGAGGCAAGGTGGGGAACAAAAGGTGAGGGAGCCAGTAATTGGAAAGGACAAAGTGCCAGTAGTAGGTTGTCTTGAGACAATAGGGGTACCAAACTACCATCCTGCAGATGTCCTGATAGAGAAGGATTTTGATGAGGCAGTACTATATGTTAATGCAGTTACACACAGTCAGGCTTTGAGACATGCATGTGGGTCTGGTAGCCTGGGGGAGACCCAGACATACAGCATACTTGCAGCCAGGGCTGGTGAGGGGGTTACTTCAGTGAAAAAGCTACTCTGTAGCAGTGAGACTGAAGGTGAGCCACAGCTGCTTGTGGGTATTGATGTTCCCTTGGACAGAGTGACTACAAAGGTAGAGGTGAGTAGTAGTACCCAGGCTGACAATGAGGCACCACTGTCAGAGGATGCCAGACTTCCTGTGGAAGAGGATCTGGGAAGGGTTACAAAGAGGGCGTTGAGACAGGCTCAGCTCTCAGACCCTACATTACAAAGCCTGAGGCAGGTAGCTAGTGAGGCACCTGATTCTCAAGGAAAGGGGGAATCTGTATACTGGGACAAAGGGTTACTGTATAGAGGGTGGACCCCTGAGGGAGGGCTAAAAGGTTAGATGATACAGCAATTGGTAGTGCCTACTGCCTACCACCTGGTGCTTCTAACCATAGCCCATGATATTCCCTTTGAAGTTCATATGGACATAAAATGTACAAAGAGATGTATTATGCAGAACTTCTATTGGCCTGGAATTTACAGAGATGTAACAGGGTGCTACAGGACCTGCGAGCAGTGCCAAAATGTAGGAAAGGCAGGAGACAAGGTGAAAGCTCCTTTGATGCCTTTGCCTGTGACTGAGGAGCCATTTTAGAGGTTTGCTATGGATATTGTGTGGCCTCTGAGTACCCCAAGTTCCACAGGGAAAAAGTATATCCTAGTGGTAGTACATTATGCTACAAGATACCCTGAGACAGTGGCTTTGTCCACCATTGAGGCAGAAAAGGTGGCAAATGCTTTGTTAGAGATTTTCAGCAGGGTAGGTTTCCCAAAAGAAAAACTGACTGACAGAGGTGTCAATTTCATGTCAGACCTGGTGGCTTGTCTGTGGAAGTACTGTGGGGTGAAGCAATGGAAGACCACCAACTACCATCCTCAGACTAATGGTCTTGTTGAGAAGTTAAACTTTACAATCAAGTCCATGTTACAGGCATTTGCAGAGTAGTTTAAGAGGGAGTGGGACAAATATTTGCCGCATCTGTTGTTTGCTTACAGAGACGTTCGCCAGGAATCCACAGGTTTTTCACCCTTTGAGTTGCTCTATGGGCATAGGGTGAGGGGACCTTTGGATTTAATTCCTGATGAGTGGGAAGGTGAGTGTGAATCCCACAAAGAGTCTGTTGTGGCATATGTCTTAAACCTCAGAACAAGGCTCAGGGACCTCATGGGCTTGCCCCAGGAGAACCTGGCAGAAGCCCAACAGCAGAAAAAGGTTTCGGATGACAGGAATGCTTGAGCTAGAGAGTATGCTCTAATGCAGCAGGTAATGGTTCTCATTCCTGTCAGACACAACAAGCTGTGAACAGCCTGGGAGGGACTCTACAAGGTGCTAAGCAAGGCAAATTATGTTAACTACATGGTAGAATTGATAGGCAGGAGGCAGGAGCACAAATTATATCATGTTAACATGATGAAACCTTACCATGATAGGAAGGCCCTTGTGCTGAGTATTTGCAGTGAATTGCAGGAGGAGTCTGAGGGGGATCTGGTGATTGATCTCCTCAGTGAGGCTTAGACTGACATCTCAGTGGTAGGGGTAGCAATGTCCCAGCAGCGATCTCGTACCCAGGTTCAAAAAATCTAAGCAGTGTTACAGGAGTTTGGGGACATGTTCACTGGGAAACCAGGGTGCACCCACCTGGTGCAGCACCAGGTGAATACAGGGCCCTAAAGGCATATTAGGCAGGTCCCTTATAGGGTGCCTGAGAGAGTCAAACAGACTCTGAGGGGGGAGATACAGGAGATGTTGGAACTAGTGGTTATTCAAGAGTCCAACAGTCCATGGGCCTCCACAGTGCTGCTGGTGCCAAATAAGGATGGCAGCATGGATTACAGGAAATAGAATAGTCACACAGAGTCAGATGCTTACCCCATGTCTAGATCAGATGAGGCCTTAGAGTTGCTGGATGGGGCTAAGTATCTTACCACCATTGATCTTAACAAGGGTTACTGGCAGGTGCCCTTGACTCCCAGTGCTAGAGAGAGGTCTGCATTTGTGACTCCTTTTGGCTCATATCAGTTCACAAAGATGACCTTTGGGATGATAAATGCCCCAGCAACTTTACAGAGGCTGTAAAATCATATCCTAGCAGGAGCAGGAGGGTTTGCCCTTGCTTACCTAGATTATATTGCCATCTACAGCTATTCCTGGAAAGAGCACCTTCAACATGTCAGGGAGGTGCTGGGCAGACTACATAGAGCAGGGTTGACTATAAGCCAAGCAAATGTCAGGTGGGTATGGCAGAGGTCTCCTACCTGGGACATAGAGTGGAGAGTGGTAAGATCAGGCTAGAACCTGCCAACGTGGAAGCCATTCAGGCATGACCTGCACCTGTTACTAAAAAGCAGGTGAGGGCATTATTATGGACAGCATGGTACTACAGAAAGTTTGTCCCCAGTTATAGTACCATAGCTGCTCCCCTCACAGACCTGACAAGGAAAAACAGGCCAGATAAGGTAGCATGGACCCCAGTATGTGAGCAAGCATTCCAGAAGCTTAAAGAAGCTTTGGGAGAATCTTCTGTGTTCGCCAGTCCAGATTACAGCAAAGAATTTGTTGTGCAAGTGGATGCTTCAAACCATGGGGTGGAGGCTGTACTTAGCCAGATTTCTTCAGAGGGAGAAGAGCACCCAGTGGTTTATCTCAGTTGTAGGCTTCAACCCAGAGATAAATGCTATGCAGCTGTTCAAAAGGAATGTCTAGCCATAGTGTGGGCACTGCATAAACTTCAGCCTTATCCGTATGGAAGAAAATTCACTGTAGTTACAGATCACACTCCCCTAACATGGTTACTCCGAGCCAGCCTGCAAAATGCCAAGTTATTAAGATGGACACTAGGGCTGCAAGCATATGAGATGTCAGTGCAGCACCACAGTGGGGTTAGCAATGCCAATGCAGATGGATTCTCAAGATAGGGAATGGAGTAAGGTATACTCAGATAGACCTAACCCTTTCAAGCAACATTTCTCAAGGGTCACTTGAAAAACTAGCTTGAGTTTTCCTGAGGGAAGATATGTGAAGATATGTGAAGGTTGCCAGCCTAGCTAGGTAGAATTTTGTAGATAATTCTATGTAATTGTAAATATGAATATAATCCACAGGTTTGTCCTCTTAAAATGCAAGAAAACTATGTTAAATGTTGAACTTCAAAAATGTAACCACAGTGCACTCTGCTGGAAGAAAGCTGATAAGTCAAGCATTGTATGACTGTTTGATCTCAAGACTCGGAGACATAATGTCTGGACTGAGGAATTCCTTCTATTGTTTTGAGACCAGAGTTAATTGCTAGATTTTACATATATAATGTATTTTATTGTTGTAGTTTCCTGGTCAGGTGCAAGATCAAATAAATGCTAAAACTCTGAGTTTCTGTTAGCCTGGGAATGAGAGAAGAATGATGTAATTTAAAATGAGTCAGCAGTGATGTATTATCAATTTAAGATATCTCAGAGTGGAAGAGAGAGCATTTTGGATTTTGTCTTCAGAACTGACCACTCAGCAGCACTTGCTTTGCTCTGTCTGTATGTAAGTAGGATCTTAGACTTTAGTGTCTTTCCTAGAAATAGATAGAAAATAATAAGTTTAGTTTAGCTGTTTTCAATATTTATGTCAGACTATTCTACATTATTATTTTAAGCATTTTCCTGTGATCTCTGAACTCTTGACTAGCACTGTGTTGAATTGTAGAGATTTGTCTTGTGTTTTCATTATTTATTATTAAATATTTTTAAACCTTTCAATTGTGGCTGTTTTGTGTAGAGATAATTTAAGAACTACAGTACATTGCATGTATATAGTGATACTGTACAAAGCCACTCCAATAAGCCTTAAATGTTCTGGTCACACTTATTAACTGGATAATAATATTGAACAGTAAAATTGGACCCTTTGGGAAGGGCCTTACAGTAGCTAATAAGTACGGGTCTTGGTGGCAGTGATTTCTACCATATAGTCTGGAGAGAAGGGGACATAGCTGGAGAACCTGTGCCAGTCTTCCCCAGGAGTGTCTGTGTGTTTGTATATAACTCACATCTCAAAGTGTGTGTGTGTGTCAGCTACTCACCAGGGACATGAAGCACTGGTTGGACAAAGAGAGTGCTAAGAGGACGTGGCTTGGGACCCTGCCTTAGGACCCCACTCTATAGCTGTGCCAGTGGGGAGTCTTATTGGGGATCTGGAGAGAAAGGGAGAAACCAGTCCCAGACTGACTGTGATCTCTATGTGCTCTTAAGGGAAATTGTACTTTTCTGTGTGTGTATTTGTTATCCTTCCCAATGTGGACGCCCACCACTGGTGTTAGTGGGGAGGATTGAGGCTCCTTGTTTACTGGGCCAGTGCGCAGGCATCACACATGGAATCAGGAATACCCGACAGGACAAAATCATCCTCTGCAAGGAAAAGTAAACCTGTCTGGTGGACATCTGTAATAAATAAAATATATAACAAAAGGAAAAAATTGCTGTCCAGGACCAAGAAGGAGAAGGTGCCCAGTTATTAGCAATCTCTCCTTAGCCTGAACAAGCAAATAAGAACACTAATGAAATCCTCTAAAGCCAACTTCAAGTCCAAATTGACCACATCTACTAAAGACAATCATAAGACCTTCTTCACATATGTCCGCAATCTCAAAGGAAGCTCCCAGATCTGTTTAGAACTGGTGGTCAAGGACACCACATACACAAATGCTGTAGATATAGCCAATTTACTGGCTGACATCTTCAGTGAAAACTGTATCTCTCTGTCCCCCCATCAATAAATCAGGATGTCCCCAGTATCTGCCCCCCACCCCTTATCTCTAGGCAACAGGTCATCACTGCCTTCTTAACAGCAAAAAATACAGCCTCTGCGGGACCCGATAACATCCCATACTGCATCCTACATAAACTCAGACATGAACTTGCAGCACCATTAGGCACTGCATTCAGCCAAAGCCTGAGTACCAGTATTGTCCCAGCCAAGTGGAGGACAGCCACTGTCATTCCTTTACACAAAGGTGGAATGTCCACCGATCTGGGAAATTATAGACCCATCAGCCTAACTAGCCTGATCTGCAAGGTCATGGAATGGATTATCATGGACCTCATTAACAGGGGCATTGGCAACCTCCAAACATTCAACCCCACACAGTTTGGCTTTGTCCAAGGGAAGTCATATCTGTTAAATTTGGTCAACTTCTTTGAGACAGTCATCAAAGCCGTAAACAAGGGAAGACAGTGCACATCACCTACCTTGACCTGGACAAAGCCTTTGACACTATTCCCCACTCAGGCATAATAGATAAACTCTTTCAACTAGGCATCAAGCCATATTTTACTAGATGGGTAGCAAACTGGCTCACTGATAGATCCCACCTAATCAAGATGGTGGAAGCCACCTCAAGGAGTAGAACCGTAATGAGCGGCATACCCCATGGATCGGTCCTGTGTCCTCTGTTATTCAGGATATACTTCTCTGAGGTGCAGGCCAAAACTAGTGGGCTCTGGCTGAACAGGTTTGCAGATGACTGCAAGCTGGGCATGGTCACCAGTTCCCCAAGTGATGTGGATGTCCTCCAAGAGGGTCTCACCAAACAAATGACTGGTGCCAGAAACATGGCCTTAAGCTAAATGCCAAAAATGCATCATCATCCCCTTTGAGTAGAGTGATGTCCCCACATTTTATCACATTAATAACAAAGTCCTAAGCACACAATCAGTTGTGAGGGATTTGTCCACCCAGGTTGATAGCAATCTGACTTTTGACCACCATGTGGCTTCTGTTGTACAGAAAGCTTTCTACATGGCCCACCTCATAAGTAAGGGTATCTCATCCAGAGACAAGGAGGTCATAACATCCCTGTATTCTTCCCTTATAAGGCCAATTATTGAGTATAATTTCCCCTTCAGCATGAACCTCACAAAGCACATGCAGCAGCTGGAGAGACCACAGAGGTTCCTCACCAGGACAATCCATGGCCTCAAATATCTACCCTTCACAGATAGGCTAAAATCCATGTCCCTCTACTCAGTTTCATACAGACTCCTCATAGGTGACCTCTGTCTGGCATACAATGCAATCTCACACCACACCTTAATGGGTCTGCTGCATATCTGCAAGTCAAGCTCCACTCAAGTAACCCGCATGTGTGACCTCAACCTGGTCTGCGACATCAATAGGACTTGCTGGCAGGACAGAGTTGTGTCCCAGACACTCCCCCATCTGTAGAATAGACTCCCTCTCCAAGTCAAGCAGAGTACCTCATTATCCCTTTTTAAGTGCAACCTGGATAACTGGACGGGAAACAGAAAATACATCCCTGGGATTCCACCTGTGTCCCTGCTGGACAGGGGCTTTGGGTGCTGACTTGTCTAAACATGGGCTAAACTCTTAGCTATGTTTATAAGGGCCTCATGGCCAATAGCCTAGTAACTTCCTATAATCCTATTTCAATCCAGACAACCTAGCTCCTTCCTAAGAAGTCAGAAGGACATCATATAGATGCCTGCAAGCTTTTCTAGTAATGGTGCATGATTATACTGATGAATGTCCTAGTTAAACTTATAAAAATTGTATCAGCCTGATAGCCGTGACAATTAGGCCCAAGATGCTTTCCAAAAATAGTCAAAAATATGTTACTGAGGGTGGGATATTGTTGTATATATGTAGAAAGATGTGAGACCTTCACTGATTTCCACTGATTGCCTCTCTAGTTTCTTTGCATTCCACCTGGTTTACACCCCTTGTGCTATCTCCCTCCCCCAATACAAAGTCTATATTAGAATCCTGCTGAGCATGGAGCCATCTTTAAATTTCTAGTCTCCCACCAGGACACAAGTGCTTTCAGCAATTACATTCTGCTAGCCGGTAAGCCATTAGACCTCAGGAATTTGTTTTAAAAGTGTTCAGATTTGTAAAGTAATACTTACTTTTTTCTCTTGCCTTGGTTGGCTCTGGCTCTGCCCCTCCATTCGCCCTCGCAAATGCTCGGGCTCTCTCCGCTCCCCTGCCCTGCCCCCTATTCCCTCCTGCCCCCACTATCTCTACATTTATAGTAATCATAGCCACACCCACAGCTCACCCTCACATCACCTCCACCAATCACAGCTCCTCAAGTCATATCACATTAAACCACACCAACTTGCTCCACACAAAATACTCCCAATCACTCTCATTCCCACTAGGCATTTTTTGCATCATCCACACTACTTCCCCATCCACATATAGTGCAACCCTATAATTCCTATTCAGACCCCCCCAGCTAGAAACAACATAAACTTTATAACCATGATTATCACACAACTAAATCTAGTCTGTCTTCTCATAATTCTTTACAACACCACAAGTTATCACTCTAGCAATATCCCTAAACTTAGAAGCACAACACTGCATTATGCACTCTCATACACAGACACCACACATTATAATAATATCTGCCCACACTTATTCAAGAACTACATAACGGACCAATTCAGAACTAAACACATATGCTCTCATTCCTACTCCAAAAAACACAATACTTTCTCACACTCCTCACCAAACTCCAACATCTGTATAACCATTTTAACTCCAGGCTCACCATAAGTGGGGATATCCACCCCAACCCAGGCCCAAATCCATCCTGTCCAACACAAACTGCTCAAACACAAATGTCAGAACATAACACCCCCACTTTCTTCATCCCTGGGCAAATCAACAACAGCAGCAAAACCAACCATATTTTAATGCTAAATATTAATATTAGAAGTATCAAAAATAAAATACCTGAACTCCAGGCCACAATAGCACACTACTCCCCAGACATAGTTGCTTTAACAGAAACCTGGCTAAATAAAAACATAGCTAACTCAGAAGTTCTCCCTACCGGCTACAATATCATTAGACAAGACAGACCACTTCGTAAAGGGGGTGGAACTGCCTTACTCTACAAGTCCAACTTAACTGTCCGTCAATTACCAAACTCCTACCCCACCCCCAATAATTGGGACATACTTATCTCACAACTTCAGCTTCACCCTAAAAAGGTCATCACCACAGTTGTGATCTATATTCCACCTGGTAATACACCTGCTAGCCTTGAAGACTTCTTATCCTGGTGTTCTTCCACATACTCACAAGAAACCCTTATTCTGGGGGACTTCAACCTAGATTGGTTCACCTGTATATCAGAACCACCAAGTAATCTAATAAATCTCCATGGCTACCAGCAGCTAGTCCAAATTCCAACTAGGTGTGAGAAAAAATCTAAAAGGGAATCCATCCTTGACTGGGTCCTAACTAGCAACCCCACATTGTACCCTCACACAGGCAGTCTCCCAGACACCTTAAGTGACCACAACATAATATACTTTATACGTAGTAGAACAAGCATATGCAAAACCACTAACTACATATCCACTAGAAACACAAAAAAAATTCTCTCCTGAGGTCCTCAACACTTTACTGTGTAACTGTGACTGGACCCCCCTAAAAACCCTCCCACTTGACCAGGCTGTAGCATATTTCAACAAAACATTTCTATAACACCTAGACACTGTCACTCCATTGCACAAAATCAAGGTTAGAACCTCTACAAACCCCTGGCTCAGTAAAGAAACCAAACAAATCCTCAAGTCCAGAGACACTGCCTGGCGTTACTATCAAAAAAACAAAGACACACAAAGCCTAACTAAGTACCAAGAACTGCGCAACCGTGCAAAAAAATGCATTAGGCTGGACAAAAAATCCTACTACACAACATTGCAAACTAAATACCAACACAACCCGCAAAACTTTTGGCAAAATGTAAACCAGCTACTAAAATCCACCCAAAAGGCTACCCCCAAACCAACCACCCCTGACACTAAAGTTCCCATCGAAACACAATTCAACTCCCACTTTGTGAACTCAATTCTATCCTTAGTATCACAGGACAGTTCCTTCCTCACTATCCCCCCCAACACAAATAACTCTAATACAAGCTTTACCCTCAAAACAGTTTCCACCACTTCAATCAAAAGCATGCTCTCCAAACTAAAAACCTCATCAACAGCAGCCGACCTACTCCCCAGCTATTTCTTGAAACTTACAGCAGATGCTATTTCTATCCCAGTCTCCACTCTCATAAACAGATCAATTGTTGAAAACTATGTGCCCAAACTCTGGAAAATATCCTATGTTACACCCATACATAAAGGTGGGACCTCCACTGAACTTAATAACTACAGACCCATTGCTTTAGTCTCCCCCCTGGCCAAAATCCTAGAAAAAATGCATCCATACCCAGATGCTAAACTTTCTCCTAGACTGCAACATCCTGTCACCTACTCAGCATGGTTTCAGACCTGCCCATAGTACCACTACAGCTCTCCTCTGCTTCACAGACACAGTAAACCATCTCAAAAATGAAGGCCTGCAAGTGTCAACTCTTTTTTGGATATGTCCAAAGCATTTGACACAGTCTCACACCAAATCCTGCTAAACAAACTAAACCAATATCATCTATCTAATTCCACTCTTACCTGGTTCCAAAGCTACTTAACTGACAGGTACCAAGTTGTGAAATGGGAAAATTCTCTCTCTCCTCAGCTGCCCATAACTATAGGAGTCCCACAGGGTTCTATCTTAGGACCACTACTATTCACAGTCTTCACAAATGACCTCCACACCTCCACACAGCATGCATCTATAATTCAGTATGCAGATGACACTACCTTAATCTGTGCTGCACAAAACATTCCCACCCTCCTGCAAACAACTCAACTAGCATTCTCTGATGTTGAAAACTACCTTACCAAAGCCCAACTTATCCTCAATCCAAAGAAAACTCAGCTTATGATTATAACCAGTTCTAACAAAAACACTAACATTCAATTCACTATCTACTCCACAAACGCTACTCCAATTGCTCCAGTGGCACAGGCTAAGCTATTGGGAATAACCATAGACTCCCACCTAAAATCTGATAGTCATCTGAACTTAACTATTAAAAAAGTACATGCCAAACTGGGGTCACTCTACCGTATCAAACCATTTCTTACCAACAACACAAGATCAGCCATTGCTCGCTCCCAACTTCTATCCACCCTACTCTATGCATCTCCCATTCTGACTAATCTCAACAAAACTGAACTAAGCAAAATGGAAGCTTGCTATAACAGAATTGCCCGTTTTGCTGCAAATTGCTCATATAGAACTCATCACTGTACTGCTTTGAGACAGCTCCACTGGCTTGAACTGCCCAACCTCCTAACCTACAATCAGCTCTGCCTCTGTCATTCTATCTATTACCTCCCCAATAAGTGTCCTGCCCTCAAAACCTAGTACAACATCACTCAGCCAAAAGGCCTCTTAGATCATCAAGCAAACTACTACTAGAAGTCACCAACAGCTACAATAGCTTTGGAGATGCACTATATAGTAGTTTGGTGGCTAAAATGGAACTCTGTCCCTACTAGCATTCAAAACACATCATCCAAAGCCTCCTTTAAAGACCTCATCAGGCAACATCTCAAGCAAAGTTGGCAGTGCCATGATTGCTCCCCAGGCTAGTGAAAGCGGATAACATATGCATACTAAATCTAGAGCAATTGATAATAGTTTTTCAATCTTACTCACAAACACTGGCTAATCTACAATGTATGTACTGTACCTGTGTACTATGTATGTATTCTACCTACATTCCAAAGTTCAGCTGTACACCACAAATCTATTACTTACCTTTATTTTTAAAATTAATATTTTTTTGATTGTTCTTTCCACTGTAACTGTTTGTGCCACATACCACTGTAAAAACATGTCTCTTGTAATTTGTGTGTATACTGATGTCTAGATAACTAAATGTGTCTGTAATTTTTCTTTGTGGAGCTTTTCTCCCCGGGCCTCTGCTGAAAAAGGGCCTTTTCGGCTCAGTCAGACACACCCGGTTAACAAATGTAAAATAAATAAATAAATAAATATATTTCCTATTTTCATCAGAAGGAAGTTTTAGCATAATAGTTAAGGTCTTTATCTCACAAATACAAGGAACACAGTTTGAATCACATCTTTGGTTATTGGCTAGGATTGTAATATTAAGGAGACTGCTATCCTAGTATTTGCCTAGAACCTTGAGTGGTAAAGACTTAATGCATGCATCACTTCTGTGAACAGATGTTTCACTTCAAAATTAGTCAAAACATTTCTTCTTATCATTTTTATTACTTCTTATTTCAGAGAGCACTTTGCACAAGTTTATATTTTACAATACCGTATACATCCCTTATCCTTATGTTTTTAATCTAGTTACTGTTGGCTCTCAAGTTTCTCCTGTACTGCCTCGTGTATCTGTTACCTCTTCTTTGGGTCTTTCACATGTGCATGTCTTGTCATTATGAAAACAAAACTACTAGAGCAAATAGCTGGTAAAAACAAAACAACAACAAAAAAAGAATGATTTCCTCATAGGTTCATAGGTTCATAGGTTCATATTAGGCTATCTGCCCGAGGGCATTTACAAGCCTAGCCCATAGTTTTGTGGCTTACGCCACCCCTTTAGTATGGGGAACTATACCCATTATTTTGCTGTGCCTCTGTCGAGCAGTGACACTGAGGTAATCCCTGGGGTATATCTGCGATCTCCCATCCATTGGTCAAGATTTCTCTTGAACAAGGCCAGCGAGGTGCTCTGCCTCACATATACCGGGATTTTGTTCCACAGCATAGGGAGTCTTTGGGTGATGAATCTATCCCTCCAGCACGTCCTATTAATAGCCATGTCGAGGTTTAAGTCTCCCGCCCTTGTGGCTCTGACGGATCTAGATTTTTTGAGGTGAAGCATATTCATCATATCTGGGTTTGACATGGCCTTGTATGTTAGGCAAAGGTCACCTCTGAGCAAGTGGTAAGCGACTGAATAGAGCTGGAGTTCTTTCAGTCGGGCAGCATAGGACAGATGTTTGAGACCCTTTATCCTTTTGGTGAGGAACTTTTGCGGCCTCTCTAGCTGCTGCAAGTGTCGGGTCAGATACATTCCGAATGGGGCATTGTACTCAATCATTGGTCTGATGAGTGATGAGTATAGGGAGACTATGACCTCCCTTGATCTAGATGAGAATCCCTTCATGATAAGGTGGGCAATGTAGAAGGTCTTCCTAACTACTTTAGCTACATGGGTGTCGAATGACAGACTACTATCAACCTGGGTCCCCAGGTCCCTGATAACTTCTTCTGTGCTCAGTGGATTGCCACCTATTTGGTAGCTAGGGGTAACCTTGTTTTTCCCGAAGGGAAATTCTACAGCTTTTATTCAAATACATGTTATCTCCACCCTTTCAATGTTTCTCTCAGCTATCTGCATCAGCATCTCCTGCTTCCTTTTATTTTTGAGACTTTTAAGTTCTTTAATGACTTTTCCAGTGTAACTTTTCAATTTCTAAACCTGCAATACTTTAATAACCTATGCAATACATGCACTGAAATACTTTATAACTTCACAAAAAAGATGCTTCATATTTTTTTTTACTTTTGTTTGGCAACGTATCTACTGCCAGCTCATTTTTAAGTTTCATTGGCAGCCAATACTTCAATATAAGATACTAGTTGCCACACACCCTCTGCACTTAAAAAGGTAAAAGAGCTGGCTGTTTACAACATTATATTCCTTGTCTTCTTCTCATCATTATGCCTTTGGCTACTTTCCAATTTCAACTAAGTAAATTTTCTCCCAGTCACATCTTAACTTTTTACTCTACCTACTGAAAATAATTCTGACAACACATACCTTTCTTGTGACATTATGAGCAATTACTGAGTAAAAGAGTTGATATCTTGCTTTCAGAATTCTGTAGTTTCTCTTGTATCACTACAGTATCCAGGGTTTAATTCTCCTTATTATGTTTTGACACTAATTGAGCATTACTGGACATTATCATTCATATTTCTAAGTAATATTTGACATCCATTCATAATTTTCCCTTTAATTGAATCCTGTTTGGAAAGTACAGCTGCTTATACAATATTTATGAGATTTTCACAAATTATATACACTAGCATGTTTTCTGCTCTGCTACATAAGCTGTAATCAGTTTTCAATTGATTCATTAACTTTACAACTGAGACTGACGGTAGAATCATCACAATAAACCCTGGGATTCAGTAAACTCTGTGTAGGCTTCGTATGAAGTCTGCATGGAGTTTACATGTGTGCATGGTGATGACTGGTCAGCAGCAGCACTAATTGCATATTCAAGCTGGGCACTGCATTTCAATGCAAATGTGCATGCTTTCATGGCTGGCAGTACTGTTGCTGTCCAGGAAACTATGTAATGCAACACGGATAGCAAATCTGTTTTAACTCAGAACACAGTAGGTTAATGGGGGGGGGGGTCTATGTTCGGTCAGTGAAGAAATATTAAATCAAATGGCTGTACATTGAACATTACTCAGTGAACAGCACTTTTACCGAACAGGCATGTCTTCAAAATAAAGTCATCGAATGGCCATAGTTGGCCAATATATTGCAATTTACTACTAGCTTACTGGTAACTTAGTTTTAACAGAACTTGTCCTTTCCCAAATTTAGTGTGACCTCAGAGTTAGTATATATAATTAGTGAGGGGTGTGTGGGGCAAAGCTTCCCCACATAAGTATTGTCCTATGTTCACCAAATCCTTCTGTTGTGGGCAGGGGCAGCTCGTGTTATAGGACTGCAGGACTGCAGCCCCCCTACCTGTAGAATAAAATTGAAAAATAAAATAAAAAAAAAAAAAATTCACGGACTCCACGCATGCGTGCATGGTTCCTGTGTTATGCAAACTAGAACTCCATGCATGCATGTGTGCTCATTCCAGAGCTCCAGACTGCTCTGTTAGGCAGTCCAGATAGGAAAGACAGGAAACTCTTCCCTTCTGGCCCAGAGGTCTTTGTGGTGACAACTGCACAGACTGAAAGGTCACTGGACTGCATCGCCCACATTATGGAGGCTCCAGCCTACTCTTGTGGGACTAGCCATCTCTCGTGGGAGACCCATGTGCAGGCAGCCATTTTGTGGAGGGAGACCCATGTACAGACCAGGATGCCAGAGGACTTAGCTGCTTCACAGGAGAGGATTTGTGGATTGGTGGCCACTTTGTGGAGGACTTAGCTGCAAACAGGAGGATTTGCATTTTATGGAGAACAGGTAGTGTGTGTGATGCCATTTTGTGGAGGAGGCCAGGTAGTATGTGTGTGATGCTTAGCTGCAAACAGGAGGATTTGTGGTGTGTGTGTGTGTGTGTGTGTGTGTGTGTGTGTGTGTGTGTGTGTGTGTGTGTGTGTGTGTGTGTGTGTGTGTAATGCCCCAGTTGCTACATGGTGGTGGGTAGAGAATAAGGCTTGAACCCTGTACCTTCAGCCCAGGTGGCAGGGGCGTGAATTCCCTACTCACTACCATTTGTAAAAACATTGCAGATTTTTCCCTCATACTTGTTCTATTCCTCATAAAATCTGTGGTTTCTGTATTTTTGTGTCCTTGCAAAGCCAGTAATGCATTGGTGCAGTGGTAGCATTGTTGCCTGACAGCTACAGGTTCTTTGGCTTGATTCTTAGCTGGGGTGCCTTACCTTCTCTGTGGAGTCTGTATGCCCTCCCTGTGTTTGTTTCCTCTAGTGTCCTCCCATCTTACAAAGACATGTGTCTGTCTGGAGTGTTTCTCCTTGGGCCTCTGCTAAAAATTAGCTTTTGTTCCAAGTCAAACTTTCCTGGTTAACAAATGTTAAAAATGACACACATTTGAATATCAGACTTCATATTCTTCAGAAAGTGCATGGTAACGCAAAAGCTTTTATTCTAGCAATTTTCTAAGTGTATAAGATATATATTTGAAATCTGTCCCTATTTTTGGGACTGTATTCTCTCATTATTGGCTTCATCCAGGTTTTTGCTAAGGTTGAGAGCTATGGCAAGAACTGAATTCACTGAATATGTTCGGGGGCTATATTCCCCCATTACTGACTTTGTCCAGGTGTTTTTTGCTAAGAGATTGAGAGCTATGGTGAGAACTGAATTCACTGAATGTTTGGGGGCTGTATTCACCCATTATTGGCTTTGTTCAGGTGTTTTGTGCTAAGAGGCTGACAGCTGTGCTATGGTGAGAACTGAATTCACTAAATGGTAGCCATTTAAGTTTCCGTCTTCCTCATTCACAAAACAGTTGATTTGGCATAGTGGTATGTTGCTCTGACTGTTTTGCACAGGGTCCTGGGTTTAAGACTTGGCAGTGAAATGTATGGTGGTACACAGCAGTTTATTCTAGGAACTTTTCAACACTATACAAGTAATGTTTAAAATGTGTCCCTGGTTTTTGGGATTTTGCCCCCCCCCCCCACAATAAACTTTGGCTTTTTCCAGATTTCTTTGTGCTGCAAAGTTCAGAGATACAGCTAAGTGAGTAGATTTTACAAGGAGCTGAGAGCTGCAGGGGAGCAAAAGTTTAGTGCTGCTTATGGTGAGTCTACTTGCCTTTTTAATAGCACAACAGGTAATATACTTGCTTTTGATGCAGAAGGCTGTGGGTTCTACTCCCACAGTAGATAGATGCATTGCTGATACTGCACTGTGCAAAGGGGGTGGATGCTGCACTCCTTTTTGGCAAATATACCTAGTACCTATGAACCTGTTATCAGTTTGCCATCCATTCCCTATTGCAATATTGCTAGCTTATCATTTTTTTTAGTGTAAGACAGGCAATTTATTCCTCAAGGGTAACAGGCACTTTATTTGTAGATGAAACAATGAAATACAAAGTTGTTTGCTAGCAGCAACCTCTTCATTAGTTACAGATCTATTTAATGTGGAATTATTTAGATGACTTTTACTTCTTCAGAGATTCTGCATATGTACTGATACTGGTGGACTGTAGAAGTTTGAGTAGACTTTTATGATGGAAATTTCTGAATTGGGCAGTTTTGTCGTTACTGGTGCATGCATTTTGTTTCATTGTTTACAAGAAATTTTTCAAAACAAATTTAAAACACCCTCTAAAACTGTACTGTATTGTACAAGGAATATAATTTAATACAATCAGGAAGGTGTATGAAAGATCATGTGTATGTTTTGTGTGCAAGGGGCCTGTGATTTGAAAACAGCCCAAACCCAAAGTTAGTCTGCCACTGGCAAAAAGTATTTTCTTTGAATGTGGGTTTCAATGCTGTTTCAGTGAATGTGAGTTTTCAAGGGTAGAGAAGTTTTAATGCTAAGTCTGTTTTCATTGTGAGACTGCATTGCTTTGTTTAGCAGATATGATATCTATTAGTGTTTGCACTGTAAAATGTAAAATAAAACTTTCAAATGAAGTCCAAATCATCGCAGAAGTAAAGCAGTATGCACATTAGTGTTTATGGTTTTTGTGTTTCAGCTTTTCCTGGTTAGTGTTTATGGTAAATGGGATGAAATAGCCAAGTAATGGTTCATTGGAATGGCTGTAGGGGGAGAAGCTCCATTTGCCCATGATTTTGTGAGGGGGGGGGGCAGCAAACTCAGACAGCCCTGGCTGAACTATACCTCTCAACTGTCCAGATTTTTGCAGAATGAAGAGATTTTTGCTTCTTATTTTTGGTTTGTTCCTCATAAAATTTGTGGTTTTCTGTCAAATCATTTAGGAATGAAGTCACTAAATAATGACAGACACTGAGTTTCAGACTTCATAACCTTCAGAAAAATGCATACTAAAACAAGACCTGTTATTCTATCAACTGTCTCAGTTTACACAAGAGCAATTTTTAGTAGTGTTTATATGTTCCCCCCATATATTTGGCCTTGTCCAGATTTCCTGCATTAACAGGTTGAGAGGTACATGCAAATAAATTGCTTTATAGAATTAGACATATCCAAACCTCTCAACTGTCCCCAATTTTGGCTCAAAATGTTGCTCTTCCCCTAATAATTGCTCAGCAAAATGGCAATTTTGGAAGAAAACATGGAGGGTTTACAATTAATAAATAACTGTATTAATCAGTTATAGATTGCTTTTATTTCAGAAATGCATGTAGATTCTTGTATTTTGTCAACTGCTCAAGTTAGCAGTACTAATATTAAAAAGTGTCCCTTCTTTGCAGGTTCAGAGCTGTATTGTGTGGCTATTTTATATTTTTGAATAACATTTTTGGTCCATTTTTCATAAAATTGTTTATTTTTGTGGCAAATTAGTGGCAAATCATTAAAGAGTGGAGTTAGAAAAGCATTAATTAAGCATTCTTAAGTACTTGGGCTTCAGACCAGTTGTTTTACATTAGGAAGGTTTGTGGCATGCAATGTGGTGGCAGGACAGGTAGCTTTCATCCTTCTAAGTTAGGAACTGCTGATTGAGAGCCCAGTGTCTGTTATTCTTAAAGTGTATTAGTTCTGGTTTAGGCACTTGAGCTTCAGGCCAGTTATTTTAGATTAAGAAGGTTCGTGGTCTGCACTCTTGTGGGAGAAGAGGCTGGACTCTGCCCTTCTGAGCTGGGAATTTCTGGTTAAAGGTTTATAGTGCCTGAATATTTGAACTGTATCTTACTGAAATTGGTACACCTTGTTTGCTGTAGCATAGACTAGATCCAGGCCTGCTGAATCTAGCTTTGTTTATATGCTTGTTGTTTGTTTGCTTGTTATTTCCCTGGAACGCTAATTCCACCTAATACGCGGCTTCTCAGCGCTTCCGTGGATCACTAGTGATATCTGCATTGCTTACTGTACTTATTTCCTTGTTTCACTTGAAAGAAAGTTACTGTTTGTCGTTTTTGCACTTAAGTTACCTGTAACACATTGCACTTAAGTTAACTGGCACTTGCGTGCTAAAGCAATTATATAAGTCAGCACTAAAAATTAAAAGCACTACACCCTCACTCCCCACTGGCCCTTGTTTTCAATTATTAAGGAATTCCCAATATTATTCTAGCATGTCCACAGGTCAGTTGTCAATCTCCTCTCCGGTCCAGCTGGTGAATCTGGGAATCTTGAGGCAATGTTACAACTGCCTCATGTACACAGACAACCCTCTCCTCCTCCCAACAAATTCCAACACATGTGAGAGATGCAACCATATAGCCAAACTGGAGGCTAAGCTCTCTCAACTCAGTACTGGCATAACTAGTCAGGAGGAGAAGGAAACCACACTCACTACAATTCCAGTCTCACATAGACCTACCACGACAGCAAACCAAACACATAATCACACAAAAACATACTCGGAGGCTCTAAATAAAGATCTGCCTAAGCAGCAGAGACCTCCAGAGCAGACACCCAAGCAACCGCTACCCCAAAACAAAACATGTGCAACACATATCTCACAAAGCCAGTGTGCCGAACAGTCACATCCCTTAAGACTAAACAACACACCTGATACACTTGTAATAGGTGACTCTATCGTCAGGCACACTGACATCCCGCTCACCAGGCTGAACAAGGAGAGGGTCACAGTGAGCAGCCTGTCGGGCGCTAGGATCTGCCACATAACACAAGCACTCAGGTCACTCCAAGGCAAGTACAAATATGACTCAGTCATTGTCCATGCTGGTGTGAATGACCTGAGACGTACCTCCCTGGACTACATGAAAAGAGACATAAAGGAGCTCTGTGAGCATGTAGCTCAGGCCGGTATGACCCTGACCTTGAGTAGCATCTTACCCTCACCAAGAATGATGCCACAATATGAAGACAAGATGATCAATTTCAACAATTGGCTTAAGTACTGGTGTCATTCAAAGGGGATCCAATGCCTGTCAGATTGGGATGATATGCTCGACAAGCCACGATGCTTCGCTAGGGATGGCTTGCACCTGTCACCCCTGGGCTTTCGGATATTGGCAAAGGCTCTTGCTACCCCCATAGTGCCTTTTTTAGGCAAGGCTCAAAAGACAAACCCACCTCCATAGGTATCACAAGGGATAAGAAACTAAGAGTAATGCTACTCAACGCCAGAAGTCTAAACCTCAAGATGCACACACTCGAAACTCTCCTTAGCATGGAGAACATCGATATCTGTGCAATAACAGAAACCTGGTTCAGGGCTCCCGAGAGCACCCCAGCACCACTAGGTTATACCTCATACCATGCTTTTCAGCCCCCAAACTTGGATTGAACCACAAAAGGAGGAGGAGTATCGATATTCATCAAAGATACCCACACCTCCAGGTTGGTGGCAAAGCACGAAGCATCAGAGACTATCCATGTGCAACTAACAGTGGGTAAAACTGCCTTCCAGTTTATAGCCTGCTACAGACCACCCTCCCAAACCCAGGAACCCCACTCGGCCTTTCTGTGAACACTGGAAAATATGAAGGTCTCTCCAAACACCATTATATTTGGCGGCTTCAACTACCCAAACATAGACTGGGAGCATTACTCTAGCTCCAACACCCTAGCCCAAAGGTTCCTAGAATTTATAAACTCAAATGCTATGGAACAACTTGTTACCACTCCCACAAGAGGGGAAAACATACTGGACCTGATCATCACCAACATGGGGACTCTATGCTCCAGACCAGAAGTGTATCCCTCACTGGTAAGATCAGACCATAAACTAATCTCACTGGATATTCATATCCCGACCCCACCCCCTGCCCAGAAAACCACAGTGAAAAACTTCTCTAAAGCAAATTTCACACTCCTCAAAACGAGGTGGAATCCTTCAAGGCCCCCGGGCCTGTGGAAAATACGGCCCAGACCGCAGAATCCCTTATAAATGCATTCTATGAACACCTTCAGGAATGCATGGATCATGCGATCCCAAATAAAACCAAGACCCAGTCCTCCAAAGGCAGACGTCCTGTCTGGTGGACCCCAGCCATAAACAAACTATACAATAGAAGGAGGAAGCTACTAAATGATAGAGCAAAATCCCAAAAAGGGAAGGCATCACTGATCAGTATTAGCAAAAAACTACGGGCACTGATAAAATTGTCTAAGGCCAGCTTCGAGAGAAAAATTCCACAGGACACTAAGGATAATCACAAGGCTTTCTTTAGTTATGTTAGGAACCTGGGTGGTAATTCCCAGATATGCTCAGAATTAGTCCAAAATGACAAAAATACACTGAACCCACAGACATTGCCAACATCCTAGCTGACAGGTTCAGCGCAAACACCCACCAAAAGGGCAAATATCTATCCCAGCAGAGTGCTGCCCCCCTGACATTTCAGATACTCAGGTAAGAGCCGCCCTCTCCAAAGCAAAAAACACAGCATCAATGGGACCAGACGGTGTCCCAGGCTGTGTCCTACATGAACTCCAAGAAGAGCTAAATCCAAACATAAAACTACTGTTCAATCTCAGCCTTACTACAGGATATGTGCCCAAAGAGTGGCGTACAGCAACAGTGGTCCCTCTCCATAAAGGTGGTGCCTCAACGGATCCTGGAAGCTATCGCCCCATAAGCCTGACTAGCTTGGTCTGCAAAGCTATGGAAAGGATCATCATGGACCTCATAAATAAAGATATTGGGGACCTACAGACACTGGATCCTACCCAGTTCGGCTTTGTTAAGGGCAGATCCTGCCTCTTAAACCTGGTTGATTTCTTTGAAACAGTCACCAAGGCCATGGACGAGGGGAAGGTGGTCCACACAGCCTACCTGGACCTCGCAAAAGCCTTCGATACAATACCCCACTCGGGCATTATAGATAAGCTCACCAGCTTAAATATAAACCCCTATGTCACTAGATGGATTGCAAACTGGCTCAAGGACAGAACCCGCATGGTTAGAATTGCTGGAGCCATGTCAGACTCCAAACCAGTTACAAGTGGCATCCCACAAGGCTCAGTCCTGGGACCTCTCTTGTTCGGTATATATTTCTCGGAGGTACAGGCCAACACGGAAGGACTGTGGCCGACCAAGTTCACAGATGACTGCAAACTGGGCGCCATAATCGACTCTCCAGCCAACACAAGCATCCTCCAAAAGGACCTCATAGAAACAGACAACTGGTGCCAGAGCTATGGCCTCAAGCTAAATGCCAAAAAGTGTATAGTCATCCTGTTTGGCAAAAATAAAGTGCCCACAAATTACCACATAGGTGGTAATCCATTAAGTACAGAAGAAGTAATTAGGGACCTGGGGACCCAAGTTGATAGCAATCTCTCATTTGACAACCACGTGGCCAAAGTGGTTAGAAAAACATTTTATATAGCCCACCTAATCATGAAGGGATTCACATCTAGATCAGGGGAGGTCATCGTGCCTCTTTACTCATCCCTCATCAGGCCCATAATTAAGTACAATGCCCCTTTTGGGATGTACCTTACCAGACACCTGCAGCAACTGGAAAGACCCCAAAAGTACCTCACCAAGAGGATCAAAGGGCTCAAACAGATGCCATATGCTGCCCGGTTAAAGAAACTCCAGCTCTACTCAGTGGTATAATGCCTGTTCAGAGGCGATCTGGCCTGATGTATAAAGCCATGTCCAACCCGGAATTAATGGACATGTTGCACCTCAGAAAATCCAAATCCCATCGAGCTATGCACTCGAGAGACTTGAACCTCAGCACTGAAATAAATAGGACATGCTGGAGGGACAGATTCATAACCCAGAGGCTCCCTTCACTCTGGAATAAAATCCCAGTCCAGGTTAGGCAGAGTCTTTCATTGACTCTCTTCAAGAGGAATCTTGATGAGTGGATGGGAGATCGTAGGTTTACCCCGGGTATCACTTCTATGTCACTGTTAGACATAGGCACAGTATACTAACCTCGAAAAAGGGCATAACAAAATAAATTTAAAATGGGTGGCGAAAGCCAAACACATTCTGGCTAGGCTTATAAATGCCCTAGGGCAGATAGCCTAGTATGAACCTATGAACCTATGAACCTATGAAAATAATGACAGACATTTCAGTTTCAGATTTCATACCCTTCAGAAAATTCATACTAATGCAAGACTTACTATTCTATTATCTTTCTAAGTTTATAAGAGCAATATTTAAAATTTGTCCTTATTTTTAGGCCTTTGTCCCACTTCTATGTAAGGCTTTGTCCAGATTTCTGGCTCTGAGGTTGAGAGGTATGACAAGTGTGTCAGGGCCATTGCAGTCAACCAGAGACATTTCAAATTGTGACATACTTGTTGCACCCCACTCCCCCATGTAGTGACTCTGGTTGTGTCCATGCAAGGCAAGGAGCAGTTATGCAGTGTAAATGTGCAGACTATCCCCCCATCCGAGGTAGAAACAAGTACTACAATGACTTTTCATCTTTCCTTGATTTTGCAGAATGTTCTGGTTTCTGTCATATTTTTATACTTTTGATTTATGCTTATTATTCAGAAAGTGCCTGTTGCTCTGTGTTTAAGTAGCAATGCTTTAACTACCATCTGGTAAGCTTGTCTGAAATTGTAAGATACAAGTACATTTTAATAAGCATACTGTTAACAAATTGCCAGCATTGAAAGCCTTTCTGTTGTTGCCATGCAGAGAATACTTGCATAACTAGATAACATATAAGCCTTGGGTATTGAAATGCATATGGCAGTATTTGTAATAATGGACAGGATTACATTATTTTAAGAGCTCATTACAGGCTTTACCTGAACACTAAACAGAATGCCAATCTATCATGTGTGGTCCATATCCTGTGCAGTAATCCTGTAAGCAATGTATGTTGAGCTTGTTTCATGTTTGCTTTTCATTTTTTACTTTGATCATGTTTTCCCCATAAAATAAGTAGATAGTTGTTGTCAGGCAGCAGGTCTTTTTTTGGATAAGAAACATTTCTACAAGTGGGGGTATCATTGCTACTTTCAGCATGTTACTTGGTACTTTAATAAAGCTGAATATAAATTATAATTAGAACTGCAGTGCAAGGAGAAGTGGTTTGAGTTGAGTGCTGCTTGTTTTTCTTATACTTGATTTTGACTAGCATTCCAGTAATGTATTTAAAAAGTAATTTATTTTTTCATGCCTCACAACCTTTTTGTTTCCATCCAGATATTAAGTAAGCTGCCATGCAGCCAATGGATTGAAATATTTTTTTTCTTCTACACTTTCCTTTTTTCTTGATTGGACTGTCATAATAATGGGTTGGCACCCAGGGCAGCGTATTTAATTAAAGTTACAGTTTTTGTGGTTTTGATCATAGCTCCTCCACTTTCTAGTTGGCCACACCCATTCCTATTGACCCCACCCATTCAGCTGCCTCCTGCAGCCCCCCCTTTGATTTGAAGTCACCAGCCGCCACTGGTTGTGGGGGTCACACCCCCGCTAATTATATGTAATGTTCTTTTGTTCATTGAGTAACATTCGATGTACTGCAGTTTGATTTGATATTTTTTCTATAGCCAAACATAGACCCATTAGCGGGTTTGCACAGAATGCCACAATGATCACCAAGGCTTAACATAAAATATTTCTCATAGCTCTCAATCTCTTAGTGCAAGAAATCTGGACCGAGCACGACATAATGGGGGACAATGACCCAGAAATAGGGATAGATTTTACATATTTTCTCTTTTAAACTTAGAAATGTGCTAGAATAACAAGCAGTTTGTGTGAAGATATATTGTATGAAGGATTTGAGGTCTGAAACTCATATGTATGTAATTATTGTGTGACATCAATCCTGACATCATCCCAGTTATATGGCAGAAAACTACAGGTTTTATAAAGAATACACCAAAAGATATATAAGGCAAAAAATCTGGGCATTCTGTGAAAATCTGGACAGTTGAGAGGTATGCATTATGTATATGGTCCAAACACAGTACAGGACAGTGTATACAGTGCAGAGTACTATGAGATATCAATTCTGCCATTCTGTACAAAGTTGTGCAAATTATCTGTAAGGGTACATGGACTGCCATGTAAAATAAACACTCAGGGAGATGTATGTGTATTGAATAGGGACACAGATAAACTGTAGGAATGAACATAGGGAAAGAGGACAGGTGAAACAACCTAATGTACAGAAGATGAAGGCATGTCAATGGAAGACAGTTGTAGCAGCAACACCAATCTCATATCAATATGGTATCAGTCCTTTTTAATTTCTCCAAGTCTTTTGGGTTTCTAATACCATGACGGGAATGGACCCCATTCCTAAGACAAAGTATGATTAAAGTTCACAAAATTAGTATTGTTTTAATCTTTGATGTCAGCCAGAAGTGCTCTTTGCAGCACCCGCAATGTGCTCAGTAATGACTCCTTCTGCAATTCGTGTGGGGTTGCATGTATTGGTAACAAATCTAAGTACAATTGTAGATTCTTTTTTATAAGACCCATTGCTCCTGCTACTATTGGAACTGTCTGGGTATCTTTCTTCAGCATTGCCCTTATTTCTGCCTGCAAATCCTGATATCTTATGGCTTTGTGTCTCTCTATACGCAAGACACTGTAGTCACTGGGTGTGCTGATTTCAATGATCAATGATATTTTTGTCTTCTTTTCATGGACCACTACATCTGGTTTTCTAGCATCTGTCTTTTGAACTGTTGGTAATGGGTGATCCCATGTGATGTAGTCTTCATAATTTTCTATGATGCTTTGTGGCTCATGTTTACAGTGTTTTTCAGCCACTTCAGTACCATAATGTTTGCACAATCCCTAGTGCAACAGTCTTGTCACATTATTATGCCATTCAGTATATAGTCCTTCTGCCATTAGTATATCACATCCAGCAATGATATGTGCAACTGTTTCTAATTCTGTTTTACAAAACCTACATTTGTCTGTTTCTCCCACATATTCAATAGACTTTATAAACCAACGTGTACATAGCCCACTATGTCTGTTTCTCCCACATGTTCAATAGAGTTTATAAACCAATGTGTACATAGCCTACTATCTTGGGCCACCAATATTAACTTTTCATCTCTTGGTTTGAATTCACCTCTCCTTAACCATTCCTGCATTCGATCCTATCAACATGAGGTTCTTCCAGAAGTTTTCTATACTTGCAACTATATTTATGCATTTTCTACATTTCTTGACTTCTCATCTGTTCCTTCATCTTATATTCCTTCTTTTTGTTTTTGGCACATTCAGTTGCTGCATGATTTTTATCTACTTCTGGTTTGATTTCCATTCCTGCTTGATGCCAACATGCTTCTGCTAGATTAAGCAGAGATGTCATGTTAGATTTATTCTCCTTGTGTTTTAAAACTTTCACTAAGTTTGGGTCTTGTGAGGTCAGCAGATATGTGTGCAGTCCCACGATTGCTGATCTATACATGTAGTCAATTTCAAGGAGGCCCATTCCTCCTTCGGAATGGGGAATATGTAATCTTGGCATTCACTGATTTTTATAAATCATTTGGTGAGCATCTAGCATCCTTCTTGTATTATTGTCTAATCGATCCAATATGTTTTGGGGCCAGTCAATCACTCCAAAACTGCAAGTTAGGACAGGAAGAGCAAATTGGTTTATAGCTTGAATTTTGTTCCTAGATGTCTATGCTGTTTTCGGAATTAATTTAAGTCTTCTAAAGTATTCCTTACTAAATTTTATAGGATTTGTTCATGTTTTATTGTTGATCCTTCATCAGTTCCCAAGTATTTATACACTCTCACTTGCTGAAGTTCTTTTATATAATATTCTAGTCCCAAACTGATGTTTTCTTGGTGCTGCAGTTTTCCTGCTTTAAAAGTTGCTTTTGCATGTTTATCAAGACCAAATGACATTCTTATATCATCTGAAAAAGTTTTGACAACTTGCAGTTGCGCTTTCAGTTCCTCATCCGATGAGCTATACAGTTTTAAATCATTGAGAAAGAGAAGATGAGAAGTCTTGACACTTTATTGTTTTCTAGGAGCCAAATTATAGCCATGCCTAATCTGTTAAATAGGCAGCTTAGTGGGTTAAGAACAAAGCAGAATAGCAGCAGTGATAGAGAGTCTCCCCGGAATATCCCCCTTTGAGTTTTTATCTTTGGAATAATATTTTTTCCTTTATCATAGCTTAATTGCAAAGTGGTCTGCTACTGTTTCATGGTCACTGTAATGTAGTTCATCCATGTAGGGTGTGTCTTATACATTTTTAAGCACTCTTTTATCCATGAATGAGGGATACTATCAAATGTTTTTTTGTAGTCAATACATGCCAAACTTAGATTCAGTACAGTAGGGATTCCACAGTGAAAATGTGTATTATGTGATTGTCATACAAGGTGACATAACAATGAGGAGGATCTGAGATAAGTATCCTTGCATGAACAATGCAGAGAACTTCTATCAGGAATGTTATATACAACTGTGATAGGGTGCATATTGTGAATCTGTGCAATCTGATTTGCCTGAATATGAGTGTGATCTCAGCAAAGGCCTCTAGCAAGTTGGACACAGGTAAAGGCTCATGGACAACATTAAAATATGCAAGCACAATCATGGACAATATCAGAATTAAAACCTCCAGTAATCTTTCTCTCTGATATAACATATGTAACTTAGAGTGATTAGGGATGATTCAGCACAAACACACTTCAACAACTATTATGGCATGTCTGCACTCTATGAGGGTAATTACATACACTGTCTGGGCACTGTAACATCTGCTGGAGGTGTTAGTGGGACACTGCTATATACAACATTATGATTGATGCTGGCTAAATGATTGGTGTGCATTGCAGAAAATATGGCAGAATCCACACTGTCACAAATGTTACCCATGCCATTAATGTTGTCAAATAGCTATGTATGTACTCTGTGCATCACCGGTACAGGGGGTCTATATTATATGAACAAAAGCTCATATAAGCTTTCAATGAGCGAAAGTCCTGGACACTGAAAACAATATTACACCCCCCGCTAAATATATATTCCAACTCTGAGATCGCACTACAGTGAGGAAAGGGAAAAAACTGTAGTCTTCACTGTACTGAGATCCCATAACATGCACCTCGATGTCCGGGTGTTTTGCTCATTAGAGCCTTCGCTTATATGAACTTTCATTCATATAATATAGACCTGGGACAGGTATTACTCAGTAGCTGTGTTATATACAAGGAAGTAGTCAATACTGTGACCACCTGCTGGTGGATGTACCACTTACCATCTACCCCAAATCACAGGTTACATACCTATTGGTGTGACTATAGGGTGCAATGTCTACATTATACGTGGGTAGTGTGCTTGTTTTCCTGACATCAGAAACCCCTCCACATTTATATGTCTTTTCAGGTGTTGTCACAGCTGTGGCAGCAATCTTTGGTCATGTTGATACTGTATGTTTTATACTAATATCACAGTTAGAGTCAATGATTGACCACAGTCTGTGATGTCTGTCACTTAAATAATGGATAGGAAAGGGTCTAGCAGACAGCCCTGATGTGTGGACCTGATCACTAGACCTGAGTTATAGGTCACTTTCCTCATTTCAACATATTTAGATGCCGCATATGTGTTACTTGGTGATATAGGTGTTTATGGCCACATCTGACAGTGTTGGAAGTCAATACCTCAGTGTGGATTTGTGTCAGATGCCTTGGCCTGGTCAAGTTCCACTGGATGATAGTGTTGTCACCATGCTCTCAATGACCTGTTTGAGGACATCTAACAGATGTAACAGACATGATGCAGCATTAACAACTGACACAGGTCTGTTGCACATAGCTGGGATATTACTATTGTCCATTTAGAAAAGATCTATAGTGACATGTTGGTCTACCTAACAGATAAGGAGAGTCAGGATGTGTCTATATATATGTATATATATATATATATATATATATATATATATATATATATATATATATATGTGTGTGTGTGTGTGTTTATATATATATACATGCATCGGGTGCTGCCCCCCAACTCAGACTGATGCATGTTGATGCACACCCTTCTACAGGAACATAGTCTGTGTGGAGGATGTGTTAATGTGTGTATTCATCTGTGTCAGGAAGGTGTATGTGATGAGTCACATGACAGGTTATCTGTGATGTTGTCACAGCCTATTGATTCTGTGGGACAAGCCTGGATGAAGGTAAGACAGTGCATACCGACTAACCTGATCTGGCCTAGGGTTTGAACACAATCCCCCCATGCAGGTATAATTGGGAAATTCTCCCAGCTGGGGATTGAACCTTATGTCACTAGATGGGTAACCAATTGGTTCACTGACAGAATACATACTGTGAAGGTTGGTGAATCAACCTGTACCAGTACATCTGTCACCATTGGAGTACCCCAGGGATCTATGCTTGGCTGTTTACTGTTTGGAATCTATTTCTTCATAGTTCAGAATAAAGTATACTGCCTTTGGCTTACCACATTGCTGATTCTGGCATACTGGGTGCAATCACAGATTAATAACATCTAAAATTTGATATCCACATCCAAACTGATATAAAAAGAAACACCAAAAATTAAGACTCCTATATAGGCATATATGTTATCTCATCCCTTCCACTAGAAAGACCCTTGCCTCCACATACCTTCCCCCCTCCCTAATGTATGACACTCTTCTGTTCTCAAATCTTCAGCTCGGCCTTCAAAATAAATTAGAAGCCTGCTACAATAAAATCTGCAAATTTGCCACCAACTCTAGGAGTTCATCCCATCACTGCATCTCCCTCAACTCACTGCAATGGCTCAAGCTTCCCAACTATCTGAACAATCTTAACTCACCACTGCCCATAAGCTCATATTCTATCCATCCTCTTGTCCCTCCCTCTCCTCCTCCTTAACTCCCTATATTCTTAATCACTCATTTAGGTCAGAAAATCAGAACCTCCTCAAAATCTACAAACCTTTACAGCCACCTGGACACTTTCTGCTATCCTGCTCCTTAGCTAAACTTTGGAAATCTCTTCCTCCCTCCCTTAGAAATACTCATAACCACTCTAACTTTAAGTCCCTCCTCCATTCCTATCTATCTTCAAAGTGGGAATGCCCTTGCTCCTTACCCACACAGGACCCTCGTGTATCAAAACCCACCTTCTAACTCTATGCATCATCTTTGCACTCACATCATTTGCCCACCTATTCCCCCTTAACCTCCAAATGTTGTTAATAATTTATTTCCAACAATTTCTCATCCTCAGTTGTAATTCTCTGTTAATGACCCTTTGTCTGTACTGTTGCTAGATTTTTAGTACTATTATTGAGGAATGTAAAATTTCAGTTTTAATTCACTGTTAATGACTCTTAGACTGTACAGTTGCTGGATTTTATTATTATTATTATTGTGGAATGTAAAAATGTTTTACTGTAGAATACTGCATAAAGCTGTACAACGTCTTTGCTTTGTATGTGTATATGTATATGCTAATATGTTTGTCATTGTTACTGGAACTTTTCTCCCCAAGCCTCCACTGAAAATGGGCTCTTTTTAGGCCAAGTGGACTTCCCATCAAACTGAAATAAATAATAAATAAATAAATAATAAATCATTGAGTCTCCTATGATGATAACATACTACAGTAGGAGCTATCACAGACAAATGATTGGTGACAAAGCCGTACGGTCTACATTTAAATGCAAAAATGTATCTTTATTTTGTCCTTCTGCAAAGTGGAATTCCCTGCTAATGACAGCATTAACAGCAGTCTTGCTATGCTGGAACACAGTGATGCTAGCGCTGGGAGCACATGTACATAACAATCTGTACTTTGACCAAGTTTTCACACTGATATTGAAAGCCTAAGTTGTGCACATCATAAGTCAAGCCATTGTATTCAGATCTGAGGATTATATTACAGCACTGTACTTGAATCTCATCAGAACACTAATATAGAGTATAATGCTTTTTGCATGTGCCTCACCAGACACAAGCAGCAGCTGGAGAGACCACAGGGCTTTCTCACCAAGAAAAGAGTGTCCAAATCATGCCATGATGTATGTGGATATACTGAAAGCCATGTCACTGTAATCTGTATAGTATAGGATTATATGACTTCTGCCTGGCTTTCAGACATGTCTCTGCCCTTGCCCTGTTGGGAATTGTGCACATTCACAACTCAGATATAACTGATGACATCAGCAGTGTCTGGAGAAGAGAATATGGCAGTGTCCCACATGTTGGTATAAATGCAAACACACACACACACACACACACACACACACACACACACACACACACACACACACACACACACACACACACACACACACACACACCAGTTGACTGCATTGATAACATAACCCCTACCTATCTAAGCATACAGACTACAGAACTTTGTATTTAAGGCAAGCACCACAGCTCAAGTATGACTTGTATTGTCTCACGCAACACTTTATAGCTGGCAACATCAGCAGTGTCTGGTGAGGAGAATATGACAATAACATTGTCCCACAATACAGTACAATCTGTACTTTGGCCACCAAGTTTTCACACTGATATTAAAAGCCTAAGTTGTGCACATCATAAGTCAAGCCATTGTATTCAGATCTGAGGATTATATTACAGCACTGTACTTGAACCTCATCAGAAGACTAATATAGAGTATAATGCTTTTTGCATGTGCCTCACCAGATACAAGCAGCAGCTGGAGAGACCACAGGGATTTCTCGCCAAGAAAAGAGTGTCCAAATCATGCCATGATGTATGTGGATATACTAAAAGCCATGTCCCTGTAATCTGTATAGTATAGGATTATATGACTTCTGCCTGGCTTCCAGACATGTCTCTGCCCTTGCCCTGTTGGGAATTGTGCACTTTCACAACTCAGATATAACTGATGACATCAGCAGTGTCTGGAGAAGAGAATATGGCAGTGTCCCACATGCTGGTATAAATGCAAACACACACACACACACACACACACACACACACACACACACACACACACACACACACACACACACACACACACACACACACACACACACACACACACACACACACACACACACACACACACATACCAGTTGACTGCATTGATAACATAACCCCTACCTATCTAAGCATACAGACTACAGAACTTTGTATTTAAGGCAAGCACCACAGCTCAAGTATGACTTGTATTGTCTCACACAACACTTTATAGCTGGCAACATCAGCAGTGTCTGGTGAGGAGAATATGACAATAGCAGTGTCCCACATGCCGGTGTAAAAGAATCTCTGTAATGTCAAGCAAAGGCACAGACACACACACTCCCCAGTTGACTGCAGTGTGAACAGCAACACTACCAATCTAAGTGCACAGACTACAGAGCTCAGTGATTTATTCAAGTGCCACAGCACAAGTCTGACATTTACAAAGCTGCATGCCAACATATTTGATGACATCAGCAGTGTGTGTTGGAGAGAAGATGTTGGGAGGTCTGCATGAAATGAATCTATAGACATGGGCAAGTATCAAAATATTGTCAATTCACGGGATTGAAGCAGTAACTATAGGATACACATTTCTGCTCTTCTGGCTAGACACACACACACACACACACAGACACACACACAAAGTTGACTGCAATGATAACATAATCCCTACATATCTAAGTACACAGATTACAGGAAGCAGCAATTTATGCAAGTGCCATGTCACAAATCTGACTACTGTAATACTACAGGCTAACATATAGTGCATGACTTCATCAGTGTATGTAGGAGAGAAGACGGTGGGCCTGCATGAAGTGGATGTGTAGGCATGTGCAAGTATCAAAATACTGTCAATCCATGAGAATGGAGCGGTAACTGTAGGATACACACTTCTGTCTTTCTGGCTAGACACATACACACACACACACACACACACACACACACACACACACACACACACACACACACACACACACACACACACAAGCACACAGACACACACAGATACACACAGACACACACACACACACACACACACACACACACACACACACACACACACACATCACACACACACACAACTGCAGTGAGAACAGAACTCCTACCTATCCAAGTACACAGACTACAGAACTCAGTAATTTATGCAGGTGCCACAGGAGAAATCTAATTTTTACAAGGCTGTAGGACAACTTAAAGTACATGACATCAGCACTGGATGTGGGAGAGATGATGATGGGAGGCATGCATAGGTTCATAGTTTCATACATGTCTAGGTTACTGGGCTAATAGCCCTCAGGCCTTTACAAGCCTAGCCATGTAAAAAAACAAGTGTCCTTATTGAGCATAGTTAGATGTTCATTGTTTGCAATATGATTTTGTGATCAGCACTGACTCCCCCTTTCCATGAGGGACATAGATGCCAATCACCCATCCAGTTGTCAATTTTGCACATGAATAGGTTTATGGAGGAGCACTGCTTCACATGCAGTGGGAGCCTAATACAGAGGTGTGGCAATCACTGGGAGATATATCTGTCTCTGCAGCATGCTCTGTTTATGTTACAGGCTAGGTTGAAATCCCTGGAGCAAGTTATTCCTGTCCCATTTGATTTGCAGATGTCCAGCATTTACATTAGGGCAGGGTCTGAGACTGCTCTATATGCCAGACCCAGGTAGCCTCTCAACAGCCTGTATGATACTGAGTACAGTGACAGGGCTTAAAATCTTTCATTGTATGTCATATTTTGGAGAGTCTGGATTCTCTTGGTCAAAAACCTTTGTGGTCTCTCCAGTTGCTGCAGCTGTCTGGTGAGGTACATGGAGAAGGGAGCATTGTACTCAATTAGTGTTTTGATAAGGGTTGAGTACAGCGGGGCTATGACATGTGATGCCCTTAGTTATGAACTGGGCAATGTAGAATGTGTATTTTACCACTATGGACACACAGAGATTGACATTTAGATTGTTATCAACATGTGTTCCCAAGTCTCACATCACTGAGTTTAAGCTTAGAGGGGGTGCTATGTATAACATAATTAGCAGGGCTATTTTTTTGCCAATGGGGACAATGAGGCATTTTCTTGTGTTAACTTTCATTCCATGAGTTTGGCACCAGTCACTTGTCTCTGTCAGACCTTTCTACAATATGTTAACATCTTGGGGAATTCCATATGATTGTGCCCATTTGACAGTTATCTGCAAACTTGGCAAGCCACAGGCCATCTACCTTCACCTTGACTTCAGAGAAATAGTTCCCAAACAGTAGACTGCCCAGAACAGATCCTTGTGGTAATCCACTGATAACTGTTCTACTGGTGGAGGTGGACTCCTCAACTTTGACAGTATGTGTTCTGTCTGTGAACCAGTTGGCTACTCATCTAGTAATGTACAGGTTAATCCCCAGATGGTAGCGTTTTTCTATGATACCTGAATTGGGGATTGTGTCAAAGGCCTTGGCTAAATCAAGATAGGCAATATGTCCTGTTTTCCCTAATCCAGGGCTTTGGGGACATTATCAAAGATGTACACTAGGTTTAATAAGCAAGATCTACCATTGACAAAACCAATATGGGTCAGGTCACGAGTGTTGAAGGTCACCAATGTCCCTGTAAATAAGGTCCATGATGAATCTTTCCATAGTATTGCAGATAAGGCTGGTTAGGCTTATGGGTCAGTAGTTCCTAGGGTCAGTTGATGCATGTGTAGGCATGTTCAACTGTGAGGATAGTTCTGGTTCTGCATGTTACCAGATTAACATGCATTGCATGTCACATAACATTTGATATTAATTTATGTAGTGTAGTTGATATATTTGTGAAAAAAGTACTGGAGGAACCAGGGTTGCAGTACATGGGGGGAGGGGGGGGCAACCTATGTCTGCATTGTAAATATGTGACATATTGCTCAGTTTAAGTTTCCAGATGTAGTTTCAATGCATAAAGAACAAAATAGACAGCAAACAGAACTAATAGATGCTAAATTTGACTTTGCATAGCACAGCAGTGAGCAGCGGGTTTGCCCAAAGGTTGGCAAAGTGTTTGCACATGCGAGACACACATTTTCATTATTTTCCCTGTTTGTGCATAGTTAAGCAGTGCACAAACATGAGCTGCATTGCTAAAACTCTGAGAGTTAGCATTGAGAGTATGAAACACACTTGCTGCTTAGCTGACTCTGTGGCAGCAGGTGTAAATGCATTGGCATATTTATTTTTGAGACCAGATGATACTGTGTTCAAATCCATGCGTATCTAATACTTTTAAATAAGCAGTGATAATGCAATGAAAATATTCTTTATTGTACATTCAGTGTGTGTTACTGTGTGTTGATATATCACAGCAGGGTTAAGTGGGATTGTGCGGAGGTAACTGTAGCATTGTAGAGTTGCTTTCCATCACTTGGCATTGGTACACGATGCCAAACTCTGTGCAAACATAGATGCTGCTACTTATGTGCATTGTGTGTGATTCTATTTTTTTTTACCAACTTATAGGTATTAAAATGTGGTAGATAGGAAAGTGGTGAAACAGGGAGCAAGCAAGGGGATGAACAAAGGGAAACAATGTATGAATGTGCAGGAGGGAGGTAGGTAAGAACAATAGCTATACATTTCTTCAACAGTAAAAACTGATGATATGTGCAGAATATTAGCTGAATTTGGACTGTCACCTCCTGAGAGAGGGATGACAACAATGTAATCATACTGTATTACCAGTTGGACCAAATCAAGTGTGTCAAGAAGACCCTTGTGTGAAATGGGGTGCTGTATATAAGACAATATTTGTTTTGTGGGGCAAGTGCCCATTTTTCTTTTTTTAATTTAGTAAGAGAGGAATGCTGGGTAAGGGACGTAGGTATTAGTGGGTCAGGTAAGTTGGATAGGTGAGAAACGAATGCAAAGAAGACAAACAAGACAAGAGACAGGGATGGTGAGGGACACAAAGTTTTGTGGTCTTCATGACCAAGACTGGGTGAGGGAGGGGACAACACAGGCTCATGCCCATTAAACATGGAGACAGTGAGAATCGAGTCCTCACCCACTGGACTATCATCATCGTCCCCTTACTCCACTGGTGGCTGAAGTGCTTGATGTTTTCTCCTCCTAAGGACCATGAGGGAGAGCAGCCTTTTCATCTGGTGTAGGCATACACCAGTGTTGTAGTGGATGACCCTACACACCAACCCTGGCACCTCCCATTGGGTGATGAAATCACCACCTCTGCTACTGCTCCCAAAGGGTACCACTGCACCAGCTGCTTTGGCAATACTACATGAGGGCACAGGTAGTGCAGGGGCAGCAGAGGCAGTCCTGCCAGGTTGGGTCCCAAACGTGCAGGGCATTGGTGCTAGAGCTGGTGGAGTAGGGGGTGGCTGATCCACTAGGGCTGGCCTATCTTGCTGTGTTGTGTAGCATTTAGGATGGGTGACATGGAGATATTTTGATGACACATAATTGAAAATAAAAAAGAGAGATAAGGGTTGGGGTGAGAGAAAAAAGAGATAAAATTAGTACCATCATATGTGACATACAATGCATTAACACAAGTATGCAACTATTTTATCTGAAGTGTTACATTTAAGTATACATCCTAACAAATATACACTATAACTACAGATTGCTGAAAGTAATCTTTGAAATGTGCATATATTGCACATAAGCATGTTCCAGTTATACAGATTACAGTTAACAGCAGGGCATTTATGCCACTGTTATAGAGTTTAATTTAATGTAAATATTATTAAAGAAATGCAGTCTTGTCTATTTGTTTTTTGTGGTATTTGAACTCAGAACCTCTGACTACAGTCTTATATTTGAATCCTAAAGCTGGTGTGTGCTACAAACTTATAGGTTCATAGGTTCATAGGTTGGTACTAGGCTATCAGCCCTAGGGCCTATACAAGCCTAGCCATAACAATTCCCTGGCTATTTCTTCCCACATTATTTACTTTCCTGGACCCCTGTCTAGCAGGGAAACTGACGTGATCCCTGGGGTGAATTTCCTTTCTCCCATCCAAACGTCAAGGTTCCTCTTGAAGAGGTCCAAAGAGGCACTCTGCTTGACATGTATGGGCAATCTATTCCAGAGTCTGGGGAGTCTCTGGGTCAGGAACCTATCCCTCCAGCATGGTTTGTTTGTTGTGATTACAAGGTTTAGATCCCTGGAGCGTGTAGCTCTGAGGGATTGGGATTTCTTTAAGTGTAGCATGTCCAACAGCTCTGGGTTTGACATGGCCTTGTATGTTAAGCAGAGATCGCCTCTGAGTAGACGATATGCGACAGAGTATAGCTGGAGTTTTTTAAGGTGGTCAGTGTAGGGCATCTGCTTTAGGCCTGTGATTCTTTTAGTGAGGTATTTCTGAGGCCTTTCCAGTTGTTGCAGATGTCTTGAGAGGTACATACCAAATGGGGCGTTGTATTCTATAATGGGTCTAATGAGGGATGAGTACAGTGGGACAATGACCTCCTTTTTTCTGGATGAAAAGCCCTTCGTGATGAGGTGTGCCACATAGAAGGATCTCCTGACTGTTGTGGCGATGTGGTTATCGAAGGTGAGACCACTGTCCACCTGTGTCCCTAAGTCTCTTATCACACTTTCTGTGTTTAGTGTACTGCCACCTATATGGTAATTCATGGATACATGTTTTTTCCCAAAGGGGATAACAATACATTTCTTGGCATTGAGCTTGAGCCCATCGCTCTGACACCAAGCATCTGTTTCTGTAAGGCCCTTTTGTAGAGTATCCACATCATTTGGGGATTCAATAATGGCTCCCAGTTTGCAGTCATCTGCAAACTTTGTTAGCCAGAGTCCCTTAGTGTTGACCTGTACTTCAGAGAAGTAGATGCCAAACAAGAGCGGCCCCAGGACTGAACCCTGAGGTACTCCACTTGTCACTTGTCTGGAGCTGGATTTGCATACTTGCTTTTACAGTTAGGGTGTGCATGGTGAATATTCTATGAATATATAAAAAACCCAAAACTCTATCCTTAACTTTAAAAGCTGCAATAATACTTCTCTTGTGCTGCTTACATTCTATCTGCTTCCCTCAGTCATTCCAATCAAGCAGCACAAGCCTGTCTGTTGAACTCTATGTTGGCATTAGCTGTGGAAAAAACACAAAAGAACAGAAGACCATTATGTATGCCAGTCTTGAATACATTTAGTTTTCTAAATATTAAACATTCTCTCTTGTCATACTTACATAGCTGTGGGATGTCCCCCAGTCTCAAATTCATTCAACCAACAGTTGAGGGTATCCTTTTTGTGCCTATATAGGTCATTAAAATGATGCCTACACTGTTCTCCAGTACATGGGATGCCAGTAGCACTGGATACAGCATGAGCTAAACTACTCCATGCCTCACACTTGTAATGGAACCAGAATAGAACAGAACTTCAGACCAGTTGTTTTACATTAGGAAGGTTTGTGGCCTGCACTGTGGTGACAGGACAGGTAGCTTACATCCTTCTAAGTTGGGAACTGCTGATTGAGAGCTCAGTGTCTGTTATTCTAAAAGTGTATTAGTTCTGGTTTAAGCACTTGGGCTTCAGGCCAGTTATTTTACGTTAAGAAGGATTGCGGTCTGCACTCTTGTGGGAGGAGAGGCTGGACTCTGCCCTTCTGAGCAGGGAATTTCTGGTTAGAGGCTTATAGTGCCTGCATATTCTAACTGTTTCTTACTGAAATTGGTACACCTTGTTTGCTGTAGCATAGACTAGATCCAGGCCTGCTGAATCTAGCTTTATTTGTATGCTTGTTGTTTGTTTATTTCCCTGAAATGCTAATTCCACCTAAAACACGGCCTTTTAGCACTTCTGTGGATCCCTAGTGATATCTGCATTGCTTACTGTACTTATTTCCTTGTTTTACTTGAAAGAAAGTTACTGTTTGTCGTTTTTGCATTTAAGTTACCTGTAGCACATTGCATTTAAGTTACCTGGCACTTGCTCACTAAAGCAATTATATAAGTCAGCTCTAAAAAATTAAAAGCACTACACCCTCACAAACTCCCCTTGAGTACCTTGTTCCCCATTGGCCCTTTTTTTCAATTATAAAGGAATTCCCAATACTATTCTAGCATGTCCAAAGGTCAGTTGTCAATCTCCTCTCCGGTCCAGCTGGTGAATCTGGGAATCTTGAGGCAATGTTACAACTGCCTCATGTACACAGACAACCCTCTCCTCCTCCCAACAAATTCCAACCAATGTGAGAGATGCAACCATATAGCCAAACTGGAGGCTAAGCTCTCTCAACTCAGTACTGGTGTAACCAGTCAGGAGGAGAAGGAAACCACACTCACTAAAATTCCAGTCTCACATAGACCTACCACGACAACAAACTAAACACATAAACACACAAAAACATACTCGGAGGCTCTAAATAAAAATCTGCCTAAGCAGCTGAGACCTCCAAAGCAGACACCCAAGCAACCGCTACCCCAAAACAAAACACGTGCAACACATAGCTCACAAAGCCAGTGTGCCAAACAGTCACAGCCCTTAAGGCTAAACAACACACGTGATACACTTGTAATAGGTGACTCTATTGTCAGGCACACTGACGTCCCGCTCACCAGGCTGAACAAGGAGAAGGTCACGGTGAGCTGCCTGTTGGGCGCTAGGTTCTGCCACATAACACAAGCACTCAGGTCACTCCAAGGCAAGTACAAATATGACTCAGTCATTGTCCATGCTGGTGTGAATGACCTGAGACGTACCTCCCTGAACTACATGAAAAGAGACATAGAGGAGCTCTCTGAGCATGTAGCCCAGGCCGGTATGACCCTGACCTTGAGTAGCATCTTACCCTCACCAAGAATGATGCTACAATATGAAGACAAGATGATCAATTTCAACAATTGGCTTAAGTGTTGGTGTCATTCAAAGGGGATCCAATGCCTGTCAGCCTGGGATGACAAGCTCGAAAAGCCACGATGCTTCGCTAGGGATGGCTTGCACCTGTCACCCCTGGGCTTTCGGATATTGGCAAAGGCTCTTGCTACCCCCATAGTGCCTTTTTTAGGCAAGGCTCAAAAGACAAACCCACCTCCATAGGTATCACAAGGGATAAGAAACTAAGAGTAATGCTACTCAACGCCAGAAGTCTAAACCTCAAGATGCACGCACTCGAAACTTTCCTTAGCATGGAGAACATTGATATCTGTGCAGTAACAGAAACCTGGTTCAAGGCTCCCGAGAGCACCCCAGCACTACCAGGTTATACCTCATACCATGTTTTTCGGCCCCAAAACTTGGACCGAACCACAAAGGGGGGGGGTATCAATATTCGTCAAAGATACCCACACCTCCAGGTTGGTGGCACAGCACGAAGCATCAGAGACTATCCATGTGCAACTAACTGTGGGTAAAACTGCCTTCCAGTTTATAGCCTACTACAGACCACCCTCCCAAACACAGGAACCCCACTTGGCCTTCCTGAGAATACTGGAAAATATGAAGGTCTCTCCAAACACCATTATATTGGGTGACTTCAACTACCCAAACATAGACTGGGAGCATTACTCTAGCTCCAACACCCTAGCCCAAAGGTTCCTAGAATTTATAAACTCAAATGCTATGGAACAACTTGTTACCACTCCCACAAGAGGTGGAAAACATACTGGACCTGATCATCACCAACACGGGGACACTATGCTCCAGACCAGAAGTGTATCCCTCACTGGTAAGATCAGACCATAAACTAATCTCACTGGATATTCACATCCCGACCCCACCCCCTGCCCAGAAAACCACAGTGAAAAACTTCTCTAAAGCAAATTTCACACTCCTCAAATCCGAGGCGAAATCCTTCAAAGCCCCCGGGCCTGTGGAAAATACGGCCCAGACCGCAGAATCCTTTATAAATGCATTCTATGAACACCTTCAGGAATGCATGGATCATGCAATCCCAAATAAAACCAAGACCCAATCCTCCAAAGGCAGACATCCTGTCTGGTGGACCCCAGCCATAAACAAACTATACAACAGAAGGAGGAAGCTACTACATGATAGAGCAAAATCCCAAAAAGGGAAGGCATCTCTGATCAGTATTAGCAAAAAACTACGGGCACTCATAAAAATCGTCTAAGGCCAGCTTCGAGAGAAAAATTGCACAGGACACTAAGGATAATCACAAGGCTTTCTTTAGTTATGTTAGGAACCTGGGTGGGAATTCCCAGATGTGCTCAGAATTAGTCCAAAATGACAAAAAATACACCGAGCCCACAGGCATTGCCAACATCCTAGCTGACAGGTTCAGTGCCAACTTCTCCCCCCTCTCCCCACCAAAAGGGTAAATATCTATCCCAACAGAGTGCTGCCCTCCTGAGATCTCAGATGCTCAGGTAAGAGCCACCCTCTCCAAAGCAAAAAACACAGCATCAGTGGGACCAGATGGTGTCCCGGGCTGCGTCCTACATGAACTCCAAGAAGAGCTAAACCCAAACATAAAACTACTGTTTAATCTTAGCCTTACTACAGGATATGTACCCAAAGAGTGGTGTACAGCAACAGTGGTCCCTCTCCACAAAGGTGGTGCCGCAATGGATCCTGGAAACTATCGCCCCATAAGCCTGACTAGCTTGGTCTGCAAAGCTATGGAAAGGATCATCATGGACCTCATAAATAAAGATATTGGGGACCTACAGACACTGGATCCTACCCAGTTTGGCTTTGTTAAGGGCAGATCCTGCCTCTTAAACCTGGTCAATTTGTTTGAAACAGTCACCAAGGCCATTGACGAGGGGAAGGTGGTCCACACAGCCTACCTGGACCTCGCAATAGCCTTCGATACAATACCCCACTCGGGCATTATAGATAAGCTCACCAGCTTAAATATAACCCCCTATGTCATTAGATGGGTTGCAAACTGGCTCAAGGACAGAACCCACATGGTTAAAATTGCTGGAGCCATGTCAGACTCCAAACCAGTTACAAGTGGCATCCCACAAGGCTCAGTCCTGGGACCTCTCTTGCTCGGTATATATTTCTCGGCGGTACAGGCCAACACAGAAGGACTGTTGCTGACCAAGTTCACAGATGACTGCAAACTGGGTGCCATAATCAACTCTCCAGCCGACACAAGCATCCTCCAAAAGGGCCTCATAGAAACAGACAACTGGTGCCAGAGCCATGGCCTCAAGCTAAACGCCAAAAAGTGTATAGTCATCCCCTTTGGCAAAAACAAAGTGCCCACAAATTACCACATAGGTGGTAATCCATTAAGTACAGAAGAAGTCATTAGGGACCTGGGGACCCAAGTTGACAGCAATCTCTCATTTGACAACCACGTGGCCAAAGTGGTTAGAAAAACATTTTATATAGCCCACCTAATCATGAAGGGATTCACATCTAGATCAGGGGAGGTCATCATACCTCTTTACTCATCCCTCATCAGGCCCATAATTGAGTACAATGCCCCTTTTGGGATGTACCTTACCAGACACCTGCAGCAACTGGAAAGACCCCAAAAGTACCTCACCAACAGGATCAAAGGGCTCAAACAGATGCCATATGCTGCCCGGTTAAAGAAACTCCAGCTCTACTCAGTGGCATACCGCCTGCTCAGAGGTGATCTGTGCCTGATGTATAAAGCCATGTCCAACCCGGAATTAATGGACATGTTGCACCTCAGAAAATCCAAATCCCATCGAGCTACGTGCTCGAGAGACTTGAACCTCAGCACTGAAATAAATAGGACATGCTGGAGGGACAGATTCATAACCCAGAGGCTCCCTTCACTCTGGAATAAAATCCCAGTCCAGGTTAGGCAGAGTCCCACATTGACTCTCTTCAAGAGGAATCTTGATGAGTGGATGGGAGATCATAGGTTTACCCTGGCTATCACTTCTGTGTCACTGTTAGACAGAGGCACAGTATACTAACCTCAAAAAAAGGCATAGCAAAATTCATTTAAAATGGGTGGCGAAAGCCAAACACACTCTGGCTAGGCTTATAAATGCCCTAGGGCAGATAGACTAGCAGGAACCTATGAACCTATAATAGTCCCCTGCAGAAGCCTTTGGCTGTGGTGATTTACCAGAAGTCCAATAAATATCCTGGACTCCTGAACACCCCACCTATGCACCCTAAACGTGGCAGCTTCCCCACTTGATCCAGCCATGTCTACCACCCAACCTAAAACAATGGAAAATTATGTTTCCCTGCCAATTACAGTTACCATGTTTATTTATAGTGCTGAAACCCAAGCAAAGATGCCAAATGCATTTGCGTTATGTTAAGTGGAACAGGGATGATATAAATATTTGAAATAGGATGGTTAAGTTGAAATTTGACCTTAGTTTGAGGGGTGTCTGATGATGTAGCTTGGAAATCTGTATTGAAAAGTGGAAGGTAACCATTAGGTGAGTTAAGTTTGCAGACATACATTGGGGTTCCTAAATGCCATGACTTGACACATGTGTTTGACACAATGATAAAATAGATTTTTAAAGTGTGGGATTCAAAACTAAAGGACAAAACATGTTCTACCACAGCACTGATTTTTCCATCTTTGCCACAGAAGAAGTGCTTCCCAGATACCTTCAGGGGTCATTCATAAATACAGCTGACAGTTTGAGGTGTTACACATATACATGTGTAACCTGACAAGATTCTTATAGATAGGTTCATTTGTGTATATGTCTTATTTAATTGTGAGGGTCATACAAGTCTGGATAGCAGAATTATACTTAGAGAAATATGCTAAACAGTATACTTCATCATGCATCTGAAAACACACTAAGAGTGTCTTATCCCTCATACATATAATTCATATCAGCTCCACTATCTAAAGTGTTATAAGTGAGGGCAAATATAATGGGAAATGGAACAACAGTAAAATGTCTGACATGTCCTATATTAGAATCTAGGACCATGTTTATGGCAGTTCTACACTTACACTTGTTACCACAAGACTGTTAAAATAACACTTGTCTGCTTTACAGTTCATTGCTATGAACTGCACTGTCACAACAGTAAAAATAGGTTGTACACCTTGTACTAGAACCCAGGGCCATTTGCACTGCAGCCTTACACTTACACCTGCTGACACGGAGAAGTTACATGATGGTTCAATAATTCCCTCCTCACTCATGATTTCTCTGTGTTAACCACTGTACAACACCGCTTAGCATGTTTGCACAGTGCCCAAGAGAATTAATTGAATGCATCCATTTTCAATTATTGGTTGTCTGCACCCTGTCTGCAGGTGTTCCATGACTGAAGCTGTTGGGGAACCTTGCTAACTGCCATCCAATGAGTGCTGTTGCATGATGGAAAGAAAAATTTTCAATAATGTATTCTTTTTGAGCTTTTCACTTTTACAGATGCCCTGTCTGCAGGTGTTCTGTCTGCTTCCTGTGTGGGTGACTAGTCTGGTTTGTACACTGCTGAGCATCATGCAAAAGAGATAAGCATAGGCAAACCTGACATTCAGTTTCTCTGTTTCCCTTGTTTGTGCTGAGCAGTGCAAATGGTGGCCAAAACAATTTAAAATAAAAGGCAAAAGTATTTGAAATGATGAAAAACAATCTATAATATAAACACTACAAACTGTTAGTACACATGAAATATTCCAACAAAGGTCTGGATTTGAGCTCTCACTCCAATGAACCTTCAGAACACAGTAAGTATGCTTTAACCCTCTTTGCCACACAAACAGCTTTGCAGCAGGGAACTGAAATAATTCTGCATACAACCAACTGTAACATCATCCACAGTACTAAGAAAACACATAACAATTATTTGTATGTGTATAAATTTTGGATGTAGTACACTGAGTGATCACACAACCATTGATGACAATTGCTTTTAAAAATGCAGGTCTGTCTTACCTCTCTGTGTTTGCTACTCATCCTTTATCTTACCAGTAATCTGAAACATGCAGTCTGTAAGGCATTCTATATCTTTGTCCTTAAAATGTGCGAGGATATTATATGGCAATAAAATACAGTTGTCAACACACGAAGGGGAGGCTGGATGTTAGGGAACATAACCTGTGAATTGTGTACAGCTTACTTACATTTCCAACCTTGATAAAATTACTTATATATGCTTTGTAAGTCTAACCTGACACCTCCACTGGAGGTAGGGCAGTCTGCATTGTTGTTGTGTTTTCCTTCTCCATACTAGTGACCATTCACAGATACAATCCATTAACAACAAACACTGAGGGTGTGCCTGGTCTATGTTTACATTTGCTACACAAAGCCAAAAGTTTGGGATTCAACAATTCTAATGTGTTTACACCTCATTTGCATCTTCACCATGCTAACAGTCCTCAATCTACACCATGAAAAGGCAGCCATGTAGCTAGGGAACCTAAAGGTGAGGAGACTAGTTTATGTGGAGAACACAGAAGAGGCTACTACTTTGGGATATATCTATACAGAAGACTACTGAAATTGAAAACATATGTTTGCATTTTTCACCTATATACTGTAGATGCTAAAATGTCATTTAAGAAAACATCTGTTTCATATTTATATACATATATTAATTAAATATTACTGTTATCTGTATCCATTACTTAAATGGAGGTATACTGATGACATGGGCATGTTTGTTAGGGCATTTTACAGGATTATATAATTGGTAATAGCTTACAATGGAATGTTCTGTATTAAATCTGTACATGTTTCAGGGACAGTTCCTTTGATAACACGTTTAGCATTTCACTGATGGTTTGTTAGCAAACTTTGTATCATTTGCCTGCTCTTTTGGGGGTGGGGGAGCAAAGCTGCATTTCTGTTTTGGCACAGACAATGATATGTTGCTACTGCTACTCTCTCTTGTTTTGCATCCAGCCTTGCTATATGTGTGAATGTAATATGTTACAACCGCACAATTCTGGCTGTTCATATTTCAATTATCTAGACTGTTTTATGTTTCTACAGTGGATAATAGTGAAATGCTACATTTCTGTTTTATCTGAGAACAGGTATTTTTTATTTATGTGGTACTTATGTGTATTATCCTTCTGTCATGTTTTAGAACACGTAGGACTATGGCACTCAGGCATCTCAATCACCAAAAAACACCCTTCAATGACCCTGAGAATGGGTCATTGTGGAAGCTCTTAGGTGACATGGTGCCTTTCTGCTTGATATGGAACATGGAGATATGTTAGGCAAAATGCAAATTTGGCAGCAGATAGTTGCAGATGTGTATGCAGTAGGAAGCCACAGCAGGACATATGATTAGGTGCACTATAGGGCTACTGGCATGATCTCATCTGCACAAAGGGGTGCAGCTGCAGTGGCCTGTGATCGGATGGGTACTGGAGGGACCTGGTACAGCACCACCACTAACAGCAAATGAAGAGTTCCTGTTCACTGTCAGGGATCCAGACAGCTCCCAGGAAAGTGCAGAACAGTATGTCCTTAACATTGGTGCTATTGTTTCAGGGACAGCAAGTATATCCCAGGAGGATGAGCTTCAAGGTAGACTTATGTATCTCCATTGTTAAATACTCTTGTATAGCAAAATATTTACATCAATACATTAGGTCTGTTTAACAAGACATTTGCTTGGAGGACTGTAGATTGCTACAGTTAACAACATATTCTGATTGATTGCATGGGGCTTAAGGTGGAATTGTCATCCTGGTTCTTGTTGAAAGTATAGCTAATGGACATATAAAGGGCAAAACGTTTTACCCCCTGTGTTACTGTTAATTGTGATGATGTTGTCCTTACCACTTGCTTAACTCCTTCCAGGACCATCCAGCATAGGAAGCAGACTATCATCTCCACATGGTAAGCCAAACATTTTTATATCTGTACTGATGAGCAGATCAAAGAAATACTGTGTGATGTTGATGTCAGGACTGTTGTGTGTATTGCTGTACTGTCTGTAATAGTGACCCCACTGTTAGTTTTTTAGCATATATTGAAATATAGTAATGTAAGTATTAATTTTTTTCCTATATTTGTTGCTTATTATCACAGGTGTTCCTGACAGTGGAAGTGTGAGACTTCTACCACCTGATGTCAGAGTATCAGCAAACTCTGATGATGATGGTGGTCAAACAGAGTCACAATCATGGGGTGCAGAGCTTGAATCTGACACTGAGCATGACATACAGCCATCCCGTGTAATTCCATCGGATACAGCCAGTAGGCCTACTCCTACCCATTCCAGTGAGACCTCACATATTGGACAGGTGGAGGGTGAGACAATTGATCAGGGAACTGTGGTTACTGTGGCTTCAGTGCCTGTTGACTCTGGCTGTAGCCAAAGTGTGAGCAAGGTGCCACATAGCAGGGTTGTTAGGGGTGCTCGGAGGAGGCCTTCAGTCAATCCTCTATGTGATCCAGGTATTGTTTCCCGTGCCATTCAGTGTATGTTTAGGGCCATCATGGAGGCACATGCACATTCCCATAGATACTTCAGAGAAATGCTTAGGGTTGTAGATGTGGCACAGGCTGACATGCGTGAATGCCTATACTGTGTTTCCTATGCAATGATTCAGATGAATGACATGTTGGTACAGGCAGTGTCTGTAATAGAATGTCTGTTGGGAGAGGGACAGCATCCTAGTGGGTATAGGTCAGCCACATCATCTGCTGTTAGTCAGTGCGGCTGTGGCAGATCACATTCCCATAGTGGCAGTATTTCCACTGCTCTATAAATGGTTGAGCTGTCCACACCCAGATGTGGCAAGCCATGGGGCATGTAAAAATCCTGTAGAAAAAGAAAATATTTGTGCAAGTCAATCATGTGTATTTGCTAGAATTCAGGGACATTAACAAACCCTGCAGAACTATGAAGCTAATCATTTTACTTTCTAACCTTGTCTACAGCCAAGACTATGGTGAATATTAGTAAGACTGCAGCATGACAAGCTAGGTAGACCTTTGAGGAGTCTTGTGGATTACTTGGGTAAGGCTGACCTGTATATTTAAGTAAATTAAAGGATACAACTGAAATAATGTTTGCTATGAAACATAAGCAACTTTGTTTCATAAAGAACTACTTTAATGGTTTCACAGGCTGATTTATATAATGTACTTGCCTTATAAAATAGTTTGTGAGGGCCATGAATTAATCTGATAGAGTTATTTAGTTGTTTTGTTTGATGTGATATATATATATATATATATATATATATATATATATATATATATGTATGTATATATATATATATATATATATATATATATATATATATATATATAGATATATATATATATATATATATACATATATATATATATGGGTCCACTTCATATGTTCGAACTTTTTGAAAAGTTCGAATTTCATATGGCTTAGACCATATGATCGAACTTTGGAAAGTTTGAACGATTATAACAGAGATCTCCATACAGTGCAGAATGGGAAGATTTCCCTTTTCCGCACTGTAGTGCAATCTTGGAGTTGGTATATATAAATAGCAGGGGGTGTGGGTGCTGCAGGCGGGCTTGCCCAACTGCTTACACCATTCCTGCAATTTTTTTTTTTACTTTTTTATTTGATGTTCGAACTTTCAAAAGTTCGATCATATGGTCTCGGCCATATGAAAGCCAAACTTTTGAAAGTTCGATCATCTGAAGTACACCCATATATACATATATATTTATAGATATATATGATAATAAACATAAAATAACATGAAATGCGCTTTAAGTCACTATAAGAATAGATTTTTTTCTGTGTGATTACTAATGGAGTTGTTTAGGTGTTTGTTTTGTATTTCTATAAAAATTAATAAAGAATAAATAAAAATAGTAATATATAGAAACAAAATGAAATATGACCGTATGTATTAATGGCATATTTGGTTGTTTGGTTTAAGTAGTCTTTTGTGTATTGTGATACTTCTGTAGAGTTAATACTATGTGTGTATTTGTTGTGGTTTCAGAGCGAAAGTAACAGAAATGACAGCATTATGAATTATGAGGTATACTTGGATGTGTCTTTAAATAGTTTATTGTATTATTTGGGGGGTTGAAGCTTAAGGGGGCAATCATATTTTTAAGAAAGTTATTTACTTAGTTATTTTAAGCAGTAGCTTTTGTTCTTTGAAGAAATGTTTAGCATCTCTGACGCTTGTGGCTTGCATATATCAAGTTTTTATATGCAATTTAATGTTTTCTATTTAGATTTGATCGTAAGATAATTATTCTCCTCATGGAGTACATACCAGCTTCTGCCATATTATATTCTGATATTAGACATCAAAGATGGTTCATGTCAAAAGGGGGTTGGCATAATGGTTAATGTATTTATCTCACCGACAAAATGTATAAAGTTTGATTCTCACCTTTCAGGAAAATTGGCTAGGCTTAAAATTGCCCACAAGGGCAGCTAGCCTAGTACTAATCTATGAACTTATGAAGAGGTTATCGTGTTTCCTGAATGGCAGAGAGACTAGGCCATCCATTTGTTACAGGAGATAGAAGAAGTCACCATATTTGATTCCTAAACATCTGACATCACACGAGTAAAATGCAAAGTTTCAGGCTTGAGTTTCGGATGACAGTGAGGGCATTGATATCCATTTGCCTTCCAGAAGTTAGGATGATACCACAGATTTAAAGTATGGACTATGATGTCATCTTGTAAGAAGAGGTGATTACATCTTAGTTTCAGTGAGATGTGTAATGCTATATTAACAAAAAATAAAAAAATAAACATAAAATGGTAGCAGTAAGATGGAAAATATAAAAAAGACAAAAAGGTCTTCATGCTTATTTCATTATCATAATTGTATATATTGAGCCCTCCATCTTTCCTTGACTTGACATGCTTTATTAACCAGGTAATCCGGTAAGTTAACTGATCCAACATCAAATTTGATTTCAAAACATGGTCCAGTCACTGGAGGCAAAGACAACAGACAAAAACATACTTATTACACTAATATTTCTTAATGAAAGACTACACTATCACAAACAAAGCAAAGTCATTTGTACAAGAAAAATTCAATGCACAGCAATTTATACAATTATATTAGTGAAGCAATAATACAGAGTTAGAAAGATCAAAGATACTTTTCTTTTGCATCTGTCTTACAAAGACATGCATCTGGAGTGTTTCTCCCTGGTCCTCCACTGAAAATTGACTCATTCCAAGTCGGACTTTCCCAGTAAACAAATCATAAATAAATGATAAATAAATAAATGAATAAATAAATCTGAGTTACAAATCAAGACGGCATTTACATAAAGTTTTCAGTAAATACATCTCAAAGATGTGTAAACTAATTAAGTAAGCAGCATTTTAACCAGTTAAAGAACAATAGCGTAATAAAGTGGTGTTGAGCTTAGTGTGAACTACAAAAGGTGAAGCAGTGTTTTTTCAGGTAACACATGCAGTGGCATATGTAGAAGTAGAACAAACTGGTAGCTCTCATCAGCTGTCTTCCTATGCACCTCCCAGGCCTAGTACCCCCATTCCATTATACATACATCTGTATATATAAATATGGATCTGCATCACAGCATCTAAAGTTCATTTAATCTCAATTTATTTCATCAAGCCCATTTCATTAAAAACTCACTTCATCTAAACTCATTTCATTGAAAATTTACTTCACAGCAAGTATACCATAAAAATATTTTTGCAGCTGTTATGAAAAGAACATGATTGATTTTAATAATTTGCTTAGTTTCTGGTATTATTCCTGGGGAATTCAATATCTTTCAGCATGGAAGGACATGGTTACCTGACCACATTGCTTTGCCGAGGGTGGTTTGCACATGTCCTCCCTGACCTTTCAGATAGTGGCTAAAACTTTATTCGCCTTCTTAAACTTTTTTAGATTATGTCAAAATGAGAAAACTACCAACATTGTGAAAAAAAAAAAAAAAAAACAAAGCAAGCTTAAAGGGATAATCCCAGTGTTTAAAATTAGGGTTCGAGTTAAGCTGACAGAAGTCACGCCCACTTCAATACGTCACTTTCATTCCCACCCACAGTGTCCTTTTACTTTTAAATATCCTGTAAATCCATAGTTCCAGTCTTGTTTAAGCTCCCAGGATAAACTAATCTTTAGATTTTTGCTCCTCTCTGACTTACATTGAACTGGGGAACTATGGCTCCAGCTCCTGTCAAATATTTAAAGAAATCTGTGCCAGGAAAAGGGAAATCAGTGTATACTAATTTTTAAATTTTCTATCACTCATGCTTCTACAGATGCACACGGAGCCCGCTGATAAAAAATAGTGCATTTGTCTAGTAGTATTCAGAAATCAGCACATAACCTAAAAGCTGAAAAAGGAATAGAAGCTGCTAATGCTCCAATCTTCTGTCACACACTTGCTTTCTGTGGAATTTATAGCAGGTCAGAAAGTCACTATACCAGGCTAGAATTAAAAAAATCAGAATGCAGTAAAACATGAAAGAAAGAGAAGTATGGTTTCCACTAGTGTTTGCCTGACTCATATGCTTTCTGTAGGTAGACGCCATGTCATAAAGTTGTTGTAGATGGTCAGGATTCAAACTCACCACAGAATAAAATATGAAATGAAAGAAACAAAAAAACTCTGCTCACTAATATTTTAAAAGCCTTGCATTACTGATGTGCTTTCTAGAGCAGTAGCAGCAGTCAGGTCATAAAATGCCTGAAAGGCTACTTTTTGCAATGGGTAAAATGCACAGATTAAACTAATGAATGGCTCACAAGGAGAACTCTTGTCAGTACAACTGCAATTTGAGATGGAATGTGGCTAACACCTTTGAAACTTTCCTCAGGCACTCTTCCCCCATCCCCTCAGCAAAAGGTGAGCATGCTCAGAAAGGCAAACCTGAAATGTAAACAAAGGCTGAATCAAAACAAAAAAATCCCTCGGATTGTCCCTTTAAAGTGTTACTACTCGAGGCTATGGTCTAAACAAGAAACTCCACACCCTTCAAGCTCCCCTCACTCTGGAGAATATAGACATGTGGCTATTACTGATTCTTGGTTTAAAGCCACAGAACGTACTCCAGCAGTGGAAGGCTAAAGTGCCTTCTATACATTTAGGCCTACAGCAGCACAGACAGTGGCTAAAAGATGAGATGTCTTGATCTACATTTGCAACAAATACAATTCCAGATTAAACATGCTGGTGCCCTAGAGTTCATACATGTCTATTCTCCATAAAAAAGGTTCCTTACCATGTCCTGGCCAGCTCGCAATCCCTACCTATTCTTACTGAAGGCACTCACTATCCTAGACCTACTAATCATCCAACCAAGTAATCTGTTCATTGGAGACTCTAACTACCCTTCCATACACTGGGAAACATAAACTACCTCTACCTCACAGGCACAATGTTTCCTGGACTTTATCATCAGAAACATCCTGGACCTGACATTGCATACTCCAACAAGAAGATCAAACATATTGGTCCTAATACTAACATGGGAAAGCTACAGTATGATAAGTTTAATAATGCAAAGCCATATGGAACGAGTTATCATGGAGATGATCACCAAGGACATTGGCAACCTACAGACACTGGACCCATGCCAATTTGTCTTTGCTAAGAGAAAGTCCTGAATACTCAACATGGTAGACTTCATCAAGAGGGTCATCAAAGCTATAGATGAGGGGAAAATGGTGCATACAACCTACCTTAACCTGACCAAGGCATTCAATACAATACCCAGGCCAAGTATTTTAGACAAACTCTCAAAACTAGGCATAAATCCCTACATTACTTGTTGGATTGCTGGCTGTCTCAGAGATAGGACAAAGGATGTCAGGATCAGTGATACCACTTCCACCAGGAGACCAGTCACCAATGGAGTACTCTAGGGCTCTCTGTTGGTTCTGCTCCTATTTGTCATCTACTTCCTGAAATTAAAGGCTAATGTCAAAGGCCTCTGGCTCACCAAGTTCTCAGTTGACTGTAAAGTGGGAGCTATCATAGATTGCCCCCTATGGCACCAGCATCCTACTAGAGGTTCTAACAGAAACAAATGATTGATGGATGTCTAAGCCATGGATTAAAACTTAATGTAAAGAAATGCATTATAGTGCCCTTTGGGAAATCGTCTACCCAAGCTAATTACTCCATCAATAAAACACCCATTATAGATGACCTGATAGTTGTGGATCTGGGAAAATATATAGACAGTAATCTGGCCTTTGACTAACATGTAGCCAAGATAGTAAGAAAATCATTCTATGTCACCCAACTCATAAGCAAGGGTATGGCATCCAGATCCAAGGAACTTATAGTACCACTCTATTCAGCCCTTAGCAGACTCATCATTGAGTACACCTCATTTGCATATACCTAGCTAGGCATTAGCAGCAGTTTGAATGGTCCCAAAAGTTCTTTACCAATAGAATCCAGGGCATGAATACCCAGTCCTACCAGATCACTTTAAGGCTCTATCTCTCTGCTCAGTCTCCTACAGGTTACTGAGAAGCAATCTATGCCTAGTATATAAGATATCCTAAGATACAGTTCTGATGTATCTCTTGCTCATAAACATCTACAGAAACACTAGCTCCAAGGACCTGAACCTGCGATGCAAACAGAACATTCTGGGAGACTGATATGTGTCACACAAGATCTCTGTTGTATGAAATTCTATTGAATAAGCTCCCCAGCTACGTGAAGTAGAGTTCGTCCTTGACCCTTATAAAAAAAAAAAAAAAAAAAAAAATGATCATTGGATGGGAAATTGAAAATTCTCCCCAGGTCTGGCACTCATGTCTCTGATGGACAGAGGTTGACAGTATGTAAACTAGTCCTCAACTAACATCCTCCCCACATAACACTTAGCTACCTCTTTACTAACATACCCCACCATATAAGTGTCCAAGGAACTCGGGGACAAGACTAGGTTGGATTGCCCACCTAAGCTTGTAAAGCCCCTGGTGGTCATTAGCCTATTATAAACATATGAACTTATAAACCTATGCAGGGGGGAAAAGCCCCACTACACCCCCACACCTCTCTTATTAATATATATATATATATATATATATATATATATATATATATATCTCCTAACTCCAAGGTTGCACAACCTCGGAGAAAAATAATAACACAGCAAATCAGTGGTGGAGTAAAACACTCCCCCAGATTCAGCAAGCAGCTGTGAAGGAATAAGTTATTCTTGCACTGCAGGGAACATTCCTGTTCAGCATGGCAGTGCGCCATGCATATGTATGAAGGCACGCTGCCATGCTGTAAAACGGACATGGTTCCTTGTATGAGCACAGGGGGTATGTATGACAGCAGAGCTCTCAAAATACACACGCCCCCTGCACTCCAAAATTGCCGATCGGCAATTTAAAACAAGCAAGAATGCTCATAACACCCCCACCCCATCAGGGTAAGAAATCTGGACAAAGCCATAAGGGTCAATCATCCCTACTAAGTTAAAAGGTGATAGAATAACAGATTTAGCATAAGCACATAGTGTACACCTCCCAACCTGCCAGAGTAAGTAATGTGGACAAAGCCATAAGGAATGATCATCCCACAAAGCAGAAAGTTGATGGAATAACAGATTCAGCATTAACATGGATATTCCGAAGGGTACAAATAAAAAAACAAATGCTTTTTTTTATATATGCAATAATGTTTAAGCATAGCTGTGTGGGTGTGCCTGTTGCTTAGCTATGCTTAGCCCAGCTGAAATGGCACGATAAGTTAAAAAGCAATAGACATCCACCATAGTCATAAGTGAAATAGTGTAGTGGTTAGAGTGTATGTTTTCCATGAAGCCATTCATGGTTTGAGCCTCACTTAAACCATTTCCATTTTGAATGTGTAAAGATTAACATTTTAATTTTGTGCATATTTATGTAAGAAGTAACTGATTTTTCTCAACCGGAGTAGTGTATTAGACCCAGATGTGAGGTGTCACTGTAATAAAGTAGTGAAGCCCCCATATAAACACAAGTGCCCCATACAGTATAGTCACACATGAATAAATTAATCACAGCACATTGGGGGATGTCAGGGAAGATAAATAAATCTATATTATGTAATGAATGATGAATCATTCCCATACAGGTAGTATATCAATATAATAAAACATAAGCAATGCTAAGCATTGCACAGCTATGTTGACCGGGTGTAAGCATTGTGTACATGTGAATACTAAGCAATGGATAGCCCAGCTAAGTGGATTTGACCATTGATAAGCAATGCTAAACCTGCCCCTTTAAGCACTGCCAACATTCGCTTAGCAGGTTTGCCCGTAGCTTAGCTTAGCTCAGCATTTTCAAAACTGTTCAATCATGGGAAAGGGATGGAAATTGGCTGTATTTAAACCCTACATGTGGGAATACAGCTCATAACTGGTTGTAGCTCTCCACAGTAGGCAGTATGGCAGGTGTTGGAGAGGGCATGCACTTCCGGGCACAGCACTGGGGCATACAGGAGTCGAAGGTCATGGTAGGACTCCTGGTAAAAAAAACATGACATGAGACTGCTGCAGGACCAGTACCAGGACTCCCAATATAAAGCGGAAGCCTGGGAAAGTCTTGCCCATGATCTCACCAGTGACACTGGCATCCCTCAGACTGGTGAGCAGGTCCAGCACCACTATGCTGACTTGAAATGGAGGAAGAGGGAGCTCTTGGAACAGTGGGTCCAAGAAGCAAGAGACAGGGGAGATGTCCCAGCAGTGTCTAAGTATTCATAGCAATAATTGTTTACCAAAGTCCAGCCTGTGTATGTGATGGATAGGTATGCATAAATATTTCTCTATTTTCATTACAGCTGCAGCTGAGCAGGCTGTGAACCAGGAAGCCCATGCCAGCAGGTTGCAAAGGCAGCGTCGTGAGGCTGGTGAGCAGCAATCCTGCTTATAGCAGTCATACCAAATAAATATAAAGGAGTAAAATGTCACCTGGCACTATAAAAATGTGTATGGTTTGTACTGAATAAACCAGACAATATGACAGTAATAGTCCCATATTGGTCATATTTAAATAAAAGTGTAACTGCCTGGCAATAAAGTTCTAAATCCTGGACTGGATGTGTTTACCCTGGTATTGTATGGCCTCACATGTTACATACACCAAGATCTGGTATGTGAATAATACTGCTGTGTCAACAGTTTCTCACACTGTGCTACATAAAAAAAATATGTCTAGGAATGTCTGTATAAGAATGTTGTAATTACAAGGTCAGATTGTACAACCAAGAAAGACTTAGACAGAAAACACTGAAAGAAGTGACAGCACTTTCTAAATTGCTCACTATGATGAAATACACATTGTTGTATTTTTAGCGCACACAGCCATGGTTCAAATCCCGGGAGTGGTAGTAAGCTGTATGCATAAGAATTATAACTAGGAATCTGGGAATATGTGTAGAAACAGTCAGGTAGTGTCAACAAACATTCCCTCCACAGGTCTACCAGGTAAGACAAGTAGAATTCAGCTATAAGATAGTTGAAGTATACATTGTGTACAAGCATACCACTGCCCAAACCAAGGCCATAGGGTATTGTAATAATACATGTAAAGTAATAATTAGAGCAATGATCATTAAAGTTCTGAGTACTGCAAGGATATACAATTAGTTAATTGACACCTCTCTCTCCCTCCACCATATCTGCAACAATAATTTAAGCACACAAATCAATGGGTATGTTTTACACCATTTTTATCTTCAGCTGTGGTCTAACCATTGGTCTTTTCATTTTTTTCGCTTGAGGTGTATACCAGGCGTTTATCCAGCTTTTGTTTTCTTTCACATGTTTTACACCAAACCTACTGTTGGGACACATGTCCTATTGTTCAACAAATATTGAAATGTGTTTTTATTAATGTTCCATGATGAAATACTATCATTGGTGGCCTGTTGCTATCAATGTAACCTGCATGCTGTTGTAATAGTTGCTGGTGTTATAGTATTGGTTGCAACATAGCCATACTCAGGAATATGAAGTCAGAAACACAAATGGATGTTGCCATATACCGATATCAATCAATGGAGAGAATGCCACTGATATGTCAGGGACAAGACCTGTGTGGGGAACAGACAAAACATAACAGCCAGTCCTCTGGCCATCATGTGGATAGGCCCACATGTGAGAGCCATGCAGACAGGCTGCATTCCATGCAAAACTAACATGTACACACAAACCTTGTAAAAGTAGCAGTATTCAATGCATATAACAGCAATACTCACACAATGCTCCTAGGTCTGGAACTTTATACAAACATGCAGTTGGGCCTGTGTCCACAAGTCCTGTTGTAAGAGGTATTCTTACCTGTTGTCTGTAACACTGCTGCCCCCACATATGAAGGATGTCTTCTGTACAGGAAAGGTAAAGGGACAATGCCCACATGATGTAGTTATTTATAGTAGTGGGTTGCTATGACATTGGCTATTGGAAGAACTACACAGCTGCCTGCATGCAATTAGCAAGTGGGGAACAGTAAATGGTGCAGAGGCCATCACCTGAACATGAGCATCACCTACAAAAGCCATGCTTCAACCTATTCAAACCAGCTCAATCCAAGTAGTGGAGAGAGAGAGAGAGAGAGAGAGAGAGAGAGAGAAACTCACATAAAACCTCAAAATAGGAAATAAGAAACAAGAAGACATCCTGTGCACAGAAGGAACCTGAAGATAAACCAGGTATGTGAAACATGTAAGCATGTAATTGAATGTAGTACATGGTCTGTAATAATGGGACAGATGATTATGAAAGATGTATATATGCCATCAATACTTGCTGTAATTATGTCCTGCTGAACAAATGCTATGGACATAGCATCTGGCTCTGTCTGCAGTGGGCCATACCTGTAAACTGTGCATATCTTCACAGAATGTCAGGATTTAGCCATCATATTGTTTGTTCTGTTCCTCCAAACATCTATATTAATCTGGCAAATTGCTGGAGATGGAAGTAATGAAGTCATGACAGACACGTGAGTTTCAGACCCCACCACCTTCAGAACAATCATTGTAATGCAAAATGTATCATGCTCCAAGCTTCATAGGTTTGTAGTAGGCATATCTAGGATCTGTCCTTATTTATCCCCCCTAATGTTACTCTTTGTCCACATGTGATGCTCTAAGAGGTGGGTAGGTTGGGTCACAGCTGAGGAGCCTGACATACTCTGGGAAAGGACAGCTCACAGATGGCAACCACTACAGTGTCTGTGCCACTGCTAGGCTATTTAATGGGATATTGCCCATATCCATATGTTACCTGTGACTATGAGTATTATACATGTTTGTATTGTAAATCTAGTATACCTATATAGGGCATGAGCATAGTAAACCACTGCTGCAGATGTGTATGCTAAACTGCATGTGATATATTGAATTAATAACATTCAACTGTACAGTGTTCGTCTGGACAATGTTCACTGTTGTGACAGATATCTGTAGTCACTTACACATGTACTTGTGTTATGGCAACTATATTAATACTTTATAAAAACTGACTTCCCTGTTTTGTCACCCAGTAAGGTGGACCACTGACCAGAAGTCCTGGTATAACAGGTTGAGACATATGTATGAGCTGCAAGACTGTAAATACAGTGTGCCATAATGACACAGAACACAAATGTGTACCAGGTATCCCCTGAGCATGTCTATTTATATGTATGTTCAGCTGAAAGGCACAGAAGTAATAATATTGGTCACAAGCAGTCCAGAAAATAGGATGTGCATGTTGCACATGTGTGCAATATCACTGTCACTGCATACAACAAAATAAAATGTGTACTGCTACTGATTGTTGCATTGCAAATGACATTGATATGGGTACTACAGTAGGCATGCTTATCATGTAGTAATCAGAGAAGTGTACAGCTGTGTTATGATCCCCTGTCCATGCCTACCACTAACAGATATATCAACACCCATATACACTGGATATCAAAGTGTACACACCCCTGTTAGAATGCCATGTCTGTGTACTGTATGCCAATCAGACCACAGAAAGTCATGTCAAAACGTTTCTCACTTCAAATGGGCGGCTAAAGCAGATACACTCTGGCTAGGCTTATAAATGCCCTTGGGCAGATAGCCTAGTACCTACTTATGAACCTATGAACCTAAATGTGACCCATAACCTGCACAATTCTATTGAAAAAGAAACAAAGTTGTTTCATGGAAGGTGAGCAACCATTGGCAAGTGAAGATGTGATCTGACATTAGAGTACAAACCAAGAAAATGGATGCTGTAATCATCTCAGCTGGTGTTTACACAACATATTAGTGTAAGGGTATGCACACACATTCAGCTGCCTTACTGTACTGAGTATTAATTCCCATATGTTTCCACAGGACAGGTATTTATGTTCCCTATTGAACTGAGCAGGCTATAGGACACATCACAGGTGGGGATTGTGCTGACATGTGCTTTTGTGGGGTCATGCTCCAATTGCACAAGTACCATGTGTTGTAACACGGTGTGTACACTTCATATCCACTGTAGCTATATGGACTCAGCAGTACCGTACCTGTACAACCATCCTCCACCAATACTAGAGTAATCCCCCTTGGTGGACAGCACCAGGAGAAAGCGCATGATAGGTTGCTATAGTGGCTGTACAGGGACACATAGGTGCAGACCACAACTTGGAAGCAAGTGCACCTCTATCTAAGCAAGCATGTAGGTTCACAGGTGACTTCCTGTAAGTCTGACTATGACTAGAAATCAGACATATCCAAACCACCAAGGCCAATTGCAACCATGTTTACACATATGTACTCAGTCTCAGAGCCAATAACACAAGTCAACCTGTACCGGGGGTAAAGCACACCTCATACACACATGCCATGGATACAGGCAACCTGAATCAGACAAGATAGATGGGAACAGTGGCACCCTGTCCACAACATTAGTACAGGTGGATATGCACATCACCCATACTCCTGCCCGCATCAGTGGTGAGCATGGACATAATGCCAACGGATGGCATCAACAGCAAGTCTCCATGGGTCATGAGAACATCACAGTTTGCCTCCTACATGAACACAGGCATGTGCTCACAGTTGCATCACACATTACAGTCAAACACACACATGCCACCATCCACACACCCTCCACATAGAAGATGACCACTGTCATCCCTCTACACAGAAATGAATGGTGAATAATGGATTATGTCATTAATTGTCCAACACTGGGGGAACTGGACAGATCAGGGCCAGGAGTGAAATGCAGGATGTCAATGCCATGATATCTTACAGTGTTATGGTATAGTCTGGATTATTTGCAAGTAATATCCACTGTTGATGTGAACGTGGACAACTGTATGAGGTCCTGTGACCTTTTTTCCTGTTTGCATCTTCAAGGTACAATGTCCTGGGAACATCTGCCCACATTTACAAACCTGGAAAATGATGCAATCATCCAGTACGTCGCCATGCATCATGCCATCCTCTTCAGACACAGGGCCCAGGATCTGCAGGAGAGGACCACCCAGTGGAATGAGCTCATCCACAGGGTAAACGATGTTGGCCTGCACAACCAAAATTATGATCAGGTGTGGCATCGATGTCAGGATCAGATCCGCCACACCCGTTGCATGCTGCTGCAGTTAGGAGGGACCAGCTAGCCACAGATGGAGGTCATGCCATCCAGCCTCCACTGACACATGCTGAGGAGCTCCTTAGCCTTGGGGCACCTGTCCACCAGCCAAGCCAGCAAGCTGAAGGCAGCATTGTGGAGGTGGGTGCCAAATATACAATGGACAAGGACCGTGCAGGTAAGGCCCCATGGAACATTACTAGACAACTGCTGCTTACCCATTTTCATCTGTAAAGTATCTACATGCATATGTCAGATAAGATAGTCTGTTGCTGCAGTGTAGTAATGAACAGATGTACATAATCTCTAGTATTGTGGGTTTGTACTGTCAATGTGCTAAAATGCTGCTCCCACCCTGTGCCAAAGTTATAGGTGTGGCTACTGACATTACTTCTCTCTGACAACTATTTAGGTCCCTCTGGTATACAACTGGGACAGCAGCCTGTAGCTGGTGAGTGTGGAGTTGTTTTGTTCAGGTTTGTCAATACACCGGCCATGTTATGGCCATGCAATTTGCCATGCACACATTTAACACACCTATCCATAACACATGCTGTACATGTTCACTTATTGTTGCTGTTAACTGCACTGCATCACAGTGGTCACCATGGTGGCTTATCTGAAGGGTATGTAAGAGCCCTGCAGTATACCCAGAAACCTGTCAGTGCAAGATGTGTGGACAGAGATGAACATAATGGTGGGACAAATGGCCTACAGTAGTGACATGTCTGAAACATTACCCTTATACAGTGGCTACAACGGTGTATACACCACTATTACAATGGCAACTGTTCCTGATATAAATAACGGCAAATCACAATACCACATTCCACACCTTTTACAACCTGTAATGTGATCCTAACATGAGCAATTAATGTGTAATATGGAATCCTATGTTAGGACAACAAATATGCGGAATACATACCTTAACAAACACTGGAAGCATATGTGTGCACACACTCCAAATAACATATTGTGGAAGCAGCTTGTGATGTACTGACAACGTTCACTCTTCTTGAGTACACACCTTCCATCAAGCACAGGGCCTCAATGTCACACCAAGTCATGGTCTGCTGTCCAAGAATTATGTCAATGACATTTGCCCACTCACCTGCAACAGAGGCAACTGTGGCTTGCACACATCTTACAAACCATTAAATGGCTCCCATATCCGAATGGTAGCACTCAGGAGAGGGAAAGGTAGCCTTACCTTACCATTGCATATAACATGGCAAACAGTGTAGACAGTCATGTATGTGTGTATGAAGTATGGAACAACAATGATATAGAAAATAAACAGATGCCTATCCAAAACAGATGACAAAATATGTTGTGAACTGGTGATGGAGGCTGCCGAGAAACATGCAGCAACACTGAGGGACTTGCAGGAATGTCTGGCAAGTACTGCCTGTACAGTACCTGTGTTGACAATTGCCTGGATTCTGCGTAAGTGTGGCCTATGGGTTAGGGTAATCAGACCAAAGAGTTGCCCCACATGATGCATCATCCAGGGCTCTGTACAGGTAGCATAAGCATAACATCAAGTCTCCCAAAGGCATGTGTTGCAATGTGTAATGGTGTCATGGGACCAAAGATCAAACCTACAGATAGTATTCATAAAGATACATGTGGTGCACAAGCAACACCTTACTCACCTCAGGGCCACCATCCCCTGTATTTAGCTTGCTGGTGCCAGTGTACACCTTTAGGTTGCTGTTCATTAGCTGGAACTAGGCTGGTAGACAATTGTAATTTGGAAATCTGCAAAATAACACTCATGTGTGGCCCATAGTTGTCAAGCATCTGCAATAAGGCTGAGGATGAGGAGGGGTGTCGGCTTGAAACACAACAGTGAACTGAGCATACATCCAAAACTTGCTAAGAATGGCTGTATCTGAGCACAATGAAGGTTATGAAATGTGCCACGCATAACCCTGACTCTACAGCAATAATGAAGCCACTGTGCGACCTCCAAGGACTGTGCACATGAGCTGACCTTGCAATCTGGCAGAGTTGGGGGACATTTGTAGGACAGAGTGACCAAATAATGGCAAGTGAAGACGGGCCATGCTAGTATACCCCTTCCAGGAATAGTGACTGCTGTAGTTCACTTAACAGGTGCTTCAAAAAAACATTGTGTTAAGGGTGTGCACACTTATGCAAACCACATATTGTATGCATCTCATTCAGCATCTGCACGGCTAACACATTTGTTTGATACTGCATTGGATTGCACAGGTCATATATCACATATCAGGTATGTGTAATGTTAACAAAAGCAGTATTGTGGCCCCATTGCATATCATAGAAGAGGCTGGCATGTCAACAATGGTGTGTACACTCCTCATATCCACATTAAGCTTTAAAGGTTGTCAGTGTAACCGAATTTTATTGCACATGCATGCACTGCTGATGATGAGATCTGCAAATCAAAGGACAGGCATTAATTACTGACATCAGTCCTCATATTATCCGAGGTATGTGTCAGACAAAGACATAGGGGCTGTGTGCAACAGAGCAAACATAACTGCCACACATATACACATTCAGCAATGGTGTGTATATTTGTGAGGTATGGTGCACAGTACATGCCATTGTGCTGTACAGGTGCCCAACAATACTGTGTACATGGGTGCAGTGTGTTCCAGGGGAAGGGGAATCACCTATTAACACAGCTCATGCATCACAGAGATGTATAATGTTGGTAACAAGGCTTGAGTATGGCTGTAGTGCATGCTGTTGAGTGCCATATGTCATGCATGTTGACTGCTGGGTAATGAGAGGTCAGTGTAGTATCTTTGTGCCACTTCACCTGTAAGTGTGTGTGTGTGTGTGTGTGTGTGTGTGTGTGTGTGTGTGTGTGTGTGTGTGTGTGTGTGTGTAGAAGTAAACCATAATGTACATGTCTTAATTTACATTTCTTGGCTGCCCTCAAAGGTGGCGAGGTGGGTCAGGTTCCCTCCTGTAAGCAAACTGATGTTAGTGTCCATACAGACAAAAACAATGATGATAGGCATAGTGTGGCATAGCCAGGGTTGTTAGGGGCTGAAACTGTGCCATTGGTTGACATCCCACTTTTATCCACCCTATCTCCACACACAGTCACAATGCCCATACATACCACTTCAACAGTGGCCATAGATGAGGGACAGTTGGCGGGTTGTGGCAAGGGACAGGAAAGTGTGGTGACTATGGCAAGTGTGTCTGTACACAGCAGCCATAGCCAGATGACCGGCGAGGTACCATACAGGCAGATGTACAGTGGTGCTCGTAGGAGGACTGCTGGCCATCATGCCCCTGGCAGGAGTGCCCCACCAGGTGTCACCAGACACATGTTTTGGGGCATCATTGAGGCACAGGCATGTATGGAATGTTACAACAGAGATAGTCTGAGGCTCCAGGGCTCCTCTTCCTGCTGTAAGTGACAACATCCATGATCTTGCAGGTGCCCACCATTATTTTGCAGAGGTCATGGTTAGACGGTTGGGTGAGATGGTGGGAATCCTCGACCATGTGGTGTCTGTGGTAGAGCATGTGGTGGGAGTAGAGCATCAACCATGTGGACATAAGTCAGCAACACCAGCAGGTGGAGGTCTATGTGGACGTGCAACAACTCACAGCCGCTCCCATAGTGGTAGTACCAGCACCAGCACTGCAGGGTGCTACTGTCCACACCACAACAGAGCAGGCCACATACACGTGGTCTTGACTGGTCCCAAGAGGGATGCGGATACAGCGGACAAGTGTCATCATCAGGGGAGAGTACCATATCTGGACTTCTGCCTGGTAGTGCCCATGGAATCCACTGGCAGGCATGGTTCCAATGTTTGTGGCTAGACAGAGTGAACTGTACATCCTGCCATGTACAGTCTGCAGCTGTTAAACAAACTCCTGTATAAGGCAACCACTTGGCAGAAATGTGTGCATACATACACACACACACACACACACACACACACACACACACACACACACACACACACACACACACACACACATCACCAACACAGCTACGGCACCTTCATACCTAACACACCACGTCTGTACAGCCCATTTACTAAAGAACCACCTAATACACACACATGATGTTAACCAAATGGCTCAGCCCAGGCCTCTGGAAAACCCACAACACACCCTGTGCATATGATGATACTTGTGCCACATCCCTTTCATCCATACCATTGATGCAGGGATGCTAATATGGTTCTGATGCACAGGGTGAATGTACTAAGGTTTAGATATGTAATGCTGTTTAATGTTTTTTCAGCTGGAATTATTAATACTTACACATCAAGGTATGTAGCTGTCTAGCCATGATGCATTATAGCTGTTATTAACACTGACTGATTGTGTTCTCCATAATGTATTCTGTTTCTGTTCTAAGTGTCTACGTGTCAGCAGGATGTTGGTCTGCTGTTCTTTCCTTCAAGGGGTGTGGCACTGTGGTGACACATTGACTGTCATATCCCGGGTACAGCTAAACACAAGTAACAGGTCTGTATGAGTCTATTATTAGCTCGAAAGCTAATTCTGTCAAATGCAAGTCCATCAACACATATATAGCGAATGGTATCATTACCAAAACACGTCTTCATCAAAAGTGAAATCATTGAAAAGTTATTGTTGGCCAACACCACGTCCCTGCTGCAAAGTAACAACATGAACAACAGCTCATTACTAAACTTATAAAAACATCCTCACCTGCTGTTCCACAATTATTGCACAAAACATACAACCCTAATAAAAACACTATTAAACAAAAAAAAAAAAAACTAAAGCATTTATACAGGGGGGTGTACCCCCCTGCACCCCACACCCCCCCGCTACTTAAATATACCAACTCTGAGATTGCACAACATTGAAGTAAATGGAAATCTCCCCTTATGGAGATTTCTGTTTAAACGTTCAATGTTGTGTGCTTTCGGTAATAGCTCGGGCCATCTAAAACATTTTGATGTGCTGCTTTTTGATGAAAGTCATGCTCAACATTTCTGTCGTTCGATATTTATGTGGTGATAGACTTGCATTTGACAGACTTAGCTTTTGAGCTAATAATATAGACCCGTCTGTATAACAGTTACTGCAAGTGCCACATGGCTGATTGGTATGAGGGGTATATAGAGGTGAGTGCATGGTGGCTGATGTAAGCAGCTCTTCTACAGTGGGCAATGGCAAGTGTACTGGGTGGCACACACCAAATGTTTGTGAATAACACACACACACACACACAAAGGCTTTAGTGTTGATGCAATACACAGAGAATACTGTTCACATGGATGTGCCTCATTTTGCAGTGAACTCATTTTGGCCTATGTAATTCCACCAAGACCAAATTGCCAAAACATCACATCAGTAAATAATCAGTCTGTCAGCTTAATGTCATTGACAGTGGTACAGGGAGTGTATATGACTTCTTCCCCAATGTAGTGCAATCCTGGAGCTGATAGACATATGTGTGCTGTTGTGGGTGGCACAGCCCTCCACTTTGGAGGGTGTGGGGTGCTGTAGAACCACACATAGTGTAAGTAACAACTACTTAACCTGTTAACAAAAACTTTATAGTATAACAGCACACTAAGTGGGAGAATATGCACAATAACCCCAATGTGGGTGGCTGTGCTCACAACAACCACACCCATGTATATATACCAACTCCAGCATCATTGTACAGCTGTAATGTGGGGAAGAGGGCATTTACACATCCACTACTAATTTTGATGGAATGTATTTCCACAAGGTGATTGCTTTGAAATGTTGCCTTTTTCCAGTTAGTTCTTGGACAAATGATTTCCTGAGACATATATTTTCTGCAAACTGAAGTAGATCCCTTCACATACACACACACTTAGTTGGCAACACTGAGAGTAGAACCCCTACCTAGGTACTTATTGCTACTAATGTGTTTGGCCTTAATTGCACACACCACAGAGATTTAGGATGAGGTGTGTCCCGAGTTTCCTGTAAGTGAAGAACATCACCAGACCTTGTACAGTATGATAATGGGGGATGTACTGGGTGTTAATGAACAATACATAGTATGACATACTGTCATATACACATTGAGAAACACATACAGTCATAGACACATTTGACAGACCTGGGTTTCGCAGTGCTAACTACCTTGTCAGTGAGTCCATACTGTTACAAAGTTTTTGCATACAGCACATGCATCTTTGGGCTGGATAGTGTAATCGGTTACGTGCATGGTTGATGGTGACAGCGGTCATCATACAGTAGACCTTGGGACATGTACTGGGGGCACCATAGTGTAAAGACAGTATAACCAGCACCCACACGAAAAATTGGATATTGTACTCACTGAAACCCATGATAATGCTGTGACATACCTACTATCACACATTGACCAGGACTGCAATACAAACCCTTGTCTATCTAATCAGTGCTGCTACAGGGGTATGCATTAATTGCACATGCCACAGGGATAGTAGAGTGAGGGTTTGTCTTGGCTCTCCTAATGTCAGCAACATCACCATTCCTTATGATATATGGCAAGGTTTATTGTATTTGGAGAATGTGGCCTCAGAATGCTGTCTCCTAGAAATATGCACACTCACACACAATTGCACACACATACACAAACACACATACTTGCATTTGCCAGGACTCAGAGGATAACCCACGTCTATCTACCCATTTGTAGAACAGTGATATGCTGGTACTGCAAGCACCAGGGAGCCCACAGGGTGTAGAGTGTAACAAGATGCATTTAATGTCAATCACAACAGCAGCTGTTTCTAAGTATAGCAATGGGGGGTGTAGTGAGTGAGAAGGCCCTCAGAGTATTTTCAACTACATGTTTACAAACCCACAGACACTGTTATTCTCATAGTGCACACTGACACATTTGACAGTACTGAGGTCCATAGGTGCAGGTGTTCCTAGGTGTGTACCAGACTAATGTCCATGGAGAGATGTGAAGAGTAGGGCATGTGGGTACACTGGTATCATGCCACCAGATGTTTGCCAACAGGCCATCTATGAACTGATGTCACTTGAGTGATCCCAAGGATGACAGTTAAATTCAACATCCAGTCATCTGGTTTTCTCTTGCAAAGGCTAGTGAGGTGGCTCCAATTGACATGTATGCAACATATATTACACAACATGGCCAGTGTCTGGGATAGAGCCCTGTACCCAAGCATGTTCTGTTGACTGTGGTAGTCTGAGTGCAGTATCCATGGCATGTGGTGCGTACAAGGTGAGGTTTCCTAGCTGTGGTATTCATAACACAGCTGGGCAGACATGTCAGCGTCAGTCAATCAGAGATTGCCTGTAAGCAGCCAAGGTGGATACCTGATATCTGCACATCTGTACAAAGGACAGACAGAAAAGAACTAGCCAACAGGTAATGCATTAGGATGAATGTTTTGACAGATAGACGTCTGATGTTGATAGGTATGCATTATTACATGACAGCAGTCCTCAATGACATGTCCTAAACACATAGTAGTTTACAGTTAATATCCACATATCAGATCAATATCCAGTAGCAAGTACTTAATAACATACAGCTCACACACCAAGAACACGATAGTCAGTACTCAGAGTCCAGCTTTGCAAGCAGGGGTGTATGGTTCCAGTACTACAATCTGCAATCTACTTTTACTTGGAAAAGCACTGTTAAAAGCAGTAACATAATGATACAATACATGCAAGTGTGACTGCATATAACCTGGGATACTACCCATGTGTGAAACACATACAAAGACAAAAGATTGTGGTACTAGCCATGTATACTCAGGTGTCCCATACAGTATACTCACACCCCTTGCTACTATAATAACAGCACATGGGAGCATGTTATGTACATGGAATTAAATACACTTATTAAAGATGTCATTACCCTGCTATTTTATCAGACTGGAATGTGATCACTTGTTACCAGGGCTGAGCTATGCTTAGGAGGTGGCAGTATTGCTTAAATGTAAATACTAAGCAGATTTGCACACTGGTAAATGAAGCCTACATGGTGTAAGCACCTTTTCATTTAACTGTACGCTAGCACTGCTTAGCGTCATGCAAACCAGCGCAAACCCACTTAAAGCTGCTCAAAAGTTCCTTAACCACTCTGTATCCAACAGTCCTTGTTCTGCCTAGTAATAAAATAAACAGCTCTTGCAGGTCTTGAACTCTCTAGCCTATAGTCACAGCACTTAACCACCAAGCCATCTGAGATGTAAAACTGTCTGTTGCTTTTTCAAATATATCATTCAGTACACTTACTGAATAGTACTGAACACCTACTTTGACTACTACAATTGTTTAATACTTGTTAGGGAAAATAGTGTTGAATCAGTCATGTTTTTTATATCTAAATATACACATATCAGATAAATATGGTGGGATACATCTGAGAAGGTATATACAACACTCACAACACTCATGTTTACACATAACAAGGATATGGATATATATATATATATATATATATATATATATATATATATATATATATATATATATATATATATATATGTAGATATATGTATACATGTACATACACACATAAATATATATATATATATATATATATATATATATATATATATATACATGTATAAACATATGCTCATAACATGCAATGGAGTCATACCTCAGCAACATAACTCACAACCTCTTATTGCAAGGGAACGTAATTTAAGTATTGCAGTTATAAATGAAGAATATTGCTACAGTAACAGGGGTTGTGTCAATAGACATGTGTAGAAAGGCTCTTCTGAAAGTGACATGTATGGCATCAGTTACTGACAGACATCCTAAAACCATCATAGTGAAGTACCACAGAAATCACGGTAATGATCCTGTGGAATACAGCAGAAATATGACTAATAAACGTGTACAGTCTGAAACAATCTGGTCAGTCCAGAGGTATACACAAAACTCCTTAGTGCAAGATGTGTGGACCAAGCATGACAAAGGGGATGTTTATAGCCATGAAAATGGGGATATATCACATATACTGGAGTAGATAAGCTCACACAGTTGATGCATTCACACCCTCCTGTCTGTCCTAACACATATTAACTGGAGGAGCAAAGGTCCCAATCCCACATACTTCCCACTAGTTAGTGACATACATTTTCACAGCATCCCACTGCTTTTTCAGAAATACACAACACATATGGTGGCCAGGCAACAGTACATCTGACAAATATCTGGACATAACATCACCCTAGGTAAATACACTGAGATTATAGCCATGTCACCAAGCACTGTGTAAACTGCAGGCAGAGTGCCAAAACACTAACACAGTTTTCCTATGGGGGTGTACACATGTAATTGCAAATATAGCAGGCACTACAGGCATGCAGCAGCATGGAGTAACAAACACAAGTGTGAAAGTGCATACCCACAACCAATCTCAACACAGTCACAGTCACATTATGATAAGCCTAATTAATAGTACAGTATATGGACTGTGTGAACAAAACCATCCTCATATTTGCCACTCACACACTAACCCTACATATACTGGCCCAATCCACAGTGTCGTCTGATGCCTGACTGTGGTATGTGACATGTTTCAGCCTGGCCCTACAAACATATACCCTGATAGGGTACCAGAAACTGGAGCAGCATACAACATCAGATAGAACAGGACCAAGAACACAGACATCTACCACAGTCTGTACACAGGCCAAGTAACATATTCACAATACACTGCTACACAATACTGACACTCTATCAACAATCACCATAAGTACACAGACCTTACTACTGTACAGACTACAACAGAATGTCCATGTTTTGTCCTCAAATGTAAGTCCTCCTATACATAACATGCCTGGCGGTCCGATATATCACTGGCTTGTTATCAGGAATGATGTCAGTAAATAATGATATACTATGCATATGCACCTCTTACTGCATGACATATGGACAAAGGGTGACAGACTTAGGGGACAGAGGCACAAATGCAGGGCCAATATTGACATATTGCTGTGATAGACTGAGAAAATTGCTGGTTTAACACGGTTTGTTGTGACATATCTCTTCTGAGTGATATGAAGTCAGTAACACACATGGATGTCACCATTTACTGACTGCAATCATCAGTGTATGCTATTTCATTTTTAAAGACAGAACATGTATGAGTAACACACCACTTCTAAGACTCCAAACACTGGCCAGTCTGCAGATAACACTGTCATGCCAGACTTTAAATCATGCAGAACAGCCATATCCACACAAACCCTGTTAAAGCAACATTACTTCAAATGTAGAACAACAATACTTACATTCTGTCTCCATGTCTGGAACATCCCCCTTCTGTTTGTTGGTCTGTCTCCACAGTGTTTGTTGTAAGAGGTATTTTCAACTACCCTCTGTGATGCTGTTTGTCAGATATCCACATGAACTCCTGCTCACAGTGAAGGAAAAGGGCAAACACCCACATGAAGTGCTTAGTTATAGAAGTGTGTTTCCATGCAATTGGCTATAGGAATGATACCACAGCTGTTCCACATGCAATTAGCAAGTTGGGGACTCCAATTCGTGCACAGGCCATTAGCTGATCATGAGCATTACCTACAAATGTCAAGCTGCTGCATATGCAAAAAAGATGTATTTTTCACATCTACCAGAGAGGGAGATAGAGAGAGACAAAATAAGAAAGGAAGAGAGAATGAGCCAAACGTGTTTGTGCATGATCCGTGGGTGGTGAGTGGTACATGGGTATTATAACAGTGGCCTATATTGTTTACTAGTCCATACTGTCACATAGTAATTGCACATGGCAGTAGGCATTTATAGCTGTGGATTGTCTAGCTCAACCTCTACAGTGTTTCAAAACTGTTGGCCTTGTAATGTGGACATTGGACATATAGGTCCTCAATATAATAATGTAGCAAAACCCACACTTGAAATGGATCCTGTCATTACACAATCACCACAACAGGATACTGATGGCACACACACAAACTTACCAGTACTGAGTTTCAAACCCCTGCCTGGCTATGTATTGCTATTACAGTGTTACACAGTTATCACACGCGCCACAGAGCTTACATGTTGGAGAGCTATACAAAGGTATCTTTGAAGGTGAGCAACATCAGCAGCAGTGCTAAAGGAGCGGTAAGGGAAGTGTAGTAAGTGTGAATGTCCACAAAATCAGGTGTCAACAAAAACACACACACTCTCTCTGTCTCTCTCACACACATTATCACAGTTGCCAGGACCAGGATTAGAACTTCTACCTAAATAGCTTGCTACACTACAGTATTACACAGTTATCACAAGTGCCACAAATCTTATAGAGCTGAAACATGGCCAAAGGGTTATTTTAAGGTGACTGACATCAACAGGCATGCTAAAGTAGGCCAATGGGAGGTGTAGTGAGTGGGAATGGCCACAAAATCATTCATCTTCACACACACACACACACACACACACACACACACACACTTGCCAGTAATGAGATCCATAGGTTCATTGCTTCAAAAGTGTGTAGTAGGTGATGGGCCTGAAACCTCTACAAGGCTAGGCCAAGGAATTACATTGGCATCAGGCCACATGACAATAGTCCCCAGTGTGGCTCAGGGGTGTAGTCCCTGGAGTGGTCTTCAGGAGTGGATATTGTATTCACCATCCACCCATCTGGGTTACTATTGTGGGTGGCCAGTGATGTACACTGCTTTCCATGTTGTGATCTATATTCCATAACATGGACAGTGTCTGGGTTGTGCACATGTCCCACATGTATGTTCTTTGACATGTGGAATTGTACTGGAGGTCTCTGAGGCATGTTGTGTGGATAGATTGTTATCTTGTGTGGAGAGTGTTCACTGTGTAATAGAAGGGTTGCCTATATTGTTCACCAATCCATACTGTCACATGTAGGGCTGTGGATTGTCTACACCAATGTCTCCAGTATTTGATATCTGTTGGCCTTGTAATGTGGACATTGTGTCATATACTAGTTGCTCAACATAATAATTTAGCAAAACCCGCCTCATAATGGAGTCTGTTATTACACAACCACAGCAACCTCCACACAGGGTACTGATGACAGACACAAACACACACTTGCCAGTACTAAGATTCAAACCCCTACCTTGCTACCTATTGCTACTACAGTGTACCACATTTATCGCACACACCACGAAGCTTATAGGATGGATGTTGTCCCAAGGTACTTCTAAGGTGAGGAATATCACCAGTCCTTGTAAATACTGGCATTGGGTGATGTAGTGGGTGAGAGATCCCAAAATAATTTTACCCTACAGACACATTTACATTTGACATGCATAAGGTCCAAACCTCTATCTAACAATCTTATCAGAGCATTATGTTGCACATTTACCACATGCACCACTGACCTTACATGGTTTAGAGTTGGCAACAGGTACTTTTAAGGTGGATGATATCTGCAGGACTGCTAAAGTCCAGCACTGAGATGTGTACTGGGTGTAAATGAGGCCAAAATCTTTCAGGTATGGACATACATATTTACACACACAAACACTTGACACGGATGAGAGTCAAACCCATACCCATGTAGTTATTGTTACTACATTTTTCCATATTTATGGCATACGCCATGCAGCGTACATGTTGGAGAGGTGTGTCAAGGCATCTTTGAAGGTGAGTAACATCAGCAGCAGTGCTAAAGGAGGAGTAAGGAGACAGTAGTAAGAGTGAATGTACATAAAATCAGGTATCATCAAAGACACATACAGTCTTTCACACAAACACACACAATTGTCATGTCTGAGATTAGAACTCCTACCTAACTAGTGTGCTACACTATAATATTATGCAGTTATCACAAGTGCCACAGAGCTTATATGCTGGAAAGCTGTCCAAAGGTATCTTTGAAGGTGACTAACATCAGCAGCAGTGCTAAAGGAGCGGTAAGGGAAGAGTAGTAAGTGTGAATGTCCATAAAATCAAGTCTCATAAAGGACACACACACTCTGTCACACAAACACACACAGTTTCACAATTACCATGTCTGGGATTAGAAATCCTACCTAACTAGTATGCTACACTATAGTATTACACAGTTATCACAAGTGCCACAGAGCTTATATGTTGAAGAGCTGTCCAAAGATATCTTTGAAGGTGACTAACATCAGCAGCAGTTCTAAAAGAAGGGTAAGGGGAGAGTAGTAAGTGTAAATGTACATAAAATCAGGTATCCTCAAAGACACATACACTCTCTCACATAAACACGCAGTTGCCATGGTTGGGATTAGAACTCCAATCTTACTAGTATGCTACATTATAGTATTACACAGTTATCGCAAGCACCATGGAGCTTATACGTTAAAGAGCTGTCCAAAGGTATCTTTGAAGGTGACTAACATCAGCAGCAGTGCTAAAAGAGGGGTAAGGGGAGAGTAGTAAGTGTGAATGTCCATAAAATCAAGTATCATAAAAGACACACTCTCTGTCACACAAACACACACAGTTTCACAATTACCATGTCTGGGATTAGAAATCCTACCTAACTAGTACTCTACACTATAGTATTACACAGTTATCACAAGTGCCACAAAGCTTATATGTTGAAGAGCTGTCCAAATGTATCTTTGAAGGTGACTAACAGCAGCAGTGCTAAAAGAAGGGTAAGGGGAGAGTAGTAAGTGTAAATGTCCATAAAATCAGGTATCCTCAAAGACACACACACACTCTCTCACACAAACATGCAGTTGCCATGGTTGGGATTAGAACTTCAATCTTACTAGTATGCTACATTATAGTATTACACAGTTATCGCAAGCACCATAGAGCTTATACTTTAAAGAGCTGTCCAAAGGTATCTTTGAAGGTGACTAACATCAGCAGCAGTGCTAAAAGATGGGTAAGGGGAGAGTAGTAAGTGTAAATGTCCATAAAATCAGGCATCATCAAAGACACGCACACTCTCTCACACAAACACACACAGTTTCACAGTTGCCATGTCTAGGATTAGAACTCCTACCTAACTAGTTTTTTTACACTACAGTATTACACACCTATCGCAAGCACCATGCAGCTTATAGGGCTGAGACTTGGCCAGAGGATTATTTCAAGGTGACTGACATCAGCAGGAGTGCTAACATGGGCAATGGAAAGTGCAGTGTGTGTGAATGGGCCATAAATCACTCCTCTGGAAATGCACACACACACTCAGTCACACACAACTTTACATTTGACATGACTGGGTAAACAAATGCTACATGAATATTGATTTGTACTATCGTGCTACAAAGTTATCACAAGCACCACATACACTATAAGGCTGAGTGCTACCAAAAGGAATGTCTACAGTGATTGACATCAGTGCATCATGTGATATCAGCCAATTGGATGTGTGGTGGGTGGGACAGGCCTCATAATGGAAATCTCTCTGTCACTGTCTGTCTCTCTCTTCCCCACACCTCTGTGTGTGTATGTTTGACATATCATAGTGTGTTGGCTTTGGATATGTGTGAGTTTTCCTATCCAATGTGTGTGCAAAGTATGAATGGTGTACAATGTGGTGTATGTGCACAGGCATCTGCGACTAACAGATATGTATAGTCCACTGTGTTGTCAGACATGGGCTTCATTTCTCTAAGTGTAGGAGCATGCCCAGTATGACCTTCTGTATCAAGTGTGTGAATCCATTCCAGGTAGGGGTGTACTCCAGTCCAGGGTTTTGTGTTCTACATCTACAGCTAGCAACCGGTTTCTGCAGGACATCTGTAGAAAGGATGACAATATTGAGTCACAATGGGTGACAGCTAGTGGGATACTGTAACTATTGCTGTTTGTGCTGTTTTTGTTACATGGTTGGTGTTAGCAGAGATATTTAGACATATGTACTGTGTTACACTGTGATGTATTATGTCAACTACTGACAGATATACTTATTTGCTCACAGTTATTTCCTGACAAATGCAAGATGAATGAATCTGTGTCCAGTATTGTGGTCTACAGCCTACATATTCTTGCACACTCATGCCATTCTGGAGGGGTAGTTGCATTCTGGAGGGGGAGTTGCAGACACTTGCTGATGGGTCTGTGTAAATGGTCCAGCACCTTAGTACTATGGTGGCTGAGGATCCCCTTCTTGTACATATATCAAGATAACAGAATGGCCATATCCTGCTGTGGCCATAACTGTCAGCTGTACAGATTCACCCAGGTTCATAGGTTCATAGGTTTATAGGTAGGTACTAGGCTATTGACCCTAGGGCCTATATAAGCCTAGCCAAAAAAGTACCCTGGCTTTTGCCACCCAAGAAAATTATTTGCCTGTGCCCCTGTCAAGCACAGCCACAGAGGTGATCCCCAGGGTGAATTTCCTATTTCCCATCCAATCATCAATATTTGTCTTGAAGAGTGCTAATGAGGAGTTTGTTTGATATAGATAGGTAGTTTGTTCCAGAGTATGGGAAGTCTCTGGGACAGGAATCTATCCCTCCAGCATGTTCTGTGTATTGTGGTGACAAGGTTTAGGTCTCTAGAGCATGTAGCTCGGATGGATTGGGATTTCTTTAAGTGGAGCATGTCCAACAGCTCTGGGTTTGATATAGCTTTGTATGTTAGGCAGTGATCGCATCTGAGTAGGCGATATGTGACAGAGTAAAGCTGGAGTTTTTTGAGACGGTCTGTGTAGGGTATCTGTTTGAGGCCAGTATTCTTCTTTGTGAGGTATTTCTGCGGCCCTTCCAGTTGTTGTAAACGTCTTGTGAGGTACATACTGAAAGGGCTGTTGTACTCTATAATGGGTCTAATGAGTGATGAGTAGAGGGGAACAATGACCTCTTTTTTCCTGGATGAGAAACCTTTTGTGATGAGGTGTGCCATGTAGAAGGATTTCCTGACTACTTTGGTAATGTGATCATCAAAGGAGAGACTACTGTCCACCTGTGTCCCAAGGTCTCTTATCACACTTTTGGTGTTAAGTAGACTGCCACCTATGTGGTAGCTCATGGGTACAGAGTTTTTACCAAATGGGATAACAATGCACTTTTTGGCATTGGGCTTGAGGCCATGGCTTTGACACCAGGCATCTGTCTCAGTGAGGACCTTTTGTAGGATGTCCATATCGTTAGGAGTTTTAATTATGGCTCTTAGTTTGCAGTCATCTGCGAACTTCATTAGTCAAAGACCTTCTGTGTTAGCCTCTACTTCAGAAAAGTACATACCAAACAGGAGAGGACCCAGGACTGAACTCTGTGGTACTCCACTTGTCACTGGTTCGAAGTCAGATTTGGAGTCTGCTACATTCAAAGTGTGGGATATGTCAGTGAGCCAGTTGGCAACCCATCTTGTGATATAAGGATTTATACCTAGTTTAGTGAGTTTATCTATAATTCCAGCGTGGGGGGTGGTGTAAAAAGCCTTGGTGAGATCTAGATAGGCTGTGTGAACCACCTTACCCTTCTCTATGGCTTTGGTGACTCCTTCAAAAAAGTCTATCAGGTTTAGGAAACATGATCTGCCTTTTACAAACCCAAACTGGGTGGGGTCCAGAGTTTGGAGATTACCAATGTCTTTGCTTATAAGTTCCATGATGATACATTCCATGGACTTGCAAAACAGGCTCATTAGGCTAATGGGGTGGTAGTTCCTGAGGTCCGTGGTGGCTCCCCCTTTGTGGAGTGGGATTACCATCACTGTGCACCATTCAGTGGGCACAAAGCCTCAGGTGAAGCTATGACTGAACATGGTGCTTAGGTGGGGTGCCAGTTCATTCTGCAGTTCATGTAGAACACAGCCTGGGATGTTGTCAGGTCCCATGGATGCTGTGTTCTTGGCTTTGGAGAGTGTGTTTTTTACCTGTGCAGCCGTGATTACAGGAACTTTGCCTTCTTCTGGTATAGAGACAGTATAGAGATGGGCCCTTTAGGGGGTGAGAGGGGGTAAAGTTAACACTGAACCTATCTGCCAGGATGTTGGCAATATTAGTTGGTTCTGTATATTTAGTGCCATTGTGCTGTAACTCAGTGCAGATCTGAGTGCTGCCATTGAGATTCTTGACACAGCTATAGAATGCTCCCCAGAGGCAGGGCTCATATATCTGGTCAGTTCCCCTTCACATTGTGGTTTACAAGCAGGTTTGTAGCCACCCATTACTGGGTTTGCAGGCAGGGGTAGTATGGGCACACATCAGAGTTTCAGACTTCACACACTCCATGACGTCCATACTTCTACACCCCTCCCACTCTGTTATTCTATCCTCTTTGTAACATTATGAGAGCGATATATGAGAAGAATCCCTATAGTTGGCTCTTCATCCCAGCAGTATTTAGGGGTTGGTCTACAGTTCACGCAGTAGGACATGGTGGGCATGCTACTGGGATTTGTCAACATGGCCTTGCATTTGTTTTTTGTTGACTGTGTTATGTTGTTAGTTGGGACCCCATGAGATACCATACATTGGCACTATGGGTGAGGCACAGGCCTTTGATATAAGACTGTAGGCCATTTGGTAGTGATGCAGGCCATCGGTAGCAGGCCAGTGCATTCTGTCACTCCTACATTCCCAGGCTGCGAGCCAGTGTATTCCCCTGGGGTGACAGGGTAAGTGTGCGAGGTGTTAATGGCAATAGTTCCTGCCCATATTAATCCATTGGTCTGCATGTTGGCAGGGTGCTGCTTACAGCTAGGCACACACCTGCAAGGGACACCTCTTCAGCATTCTGCATTCTGCGGGTATTCCCATATAGAAGTGGGGGTCATACTGTACTCATTCCCAACAGCAAGGATATAACCTGTGATAAACCTGTGGCTGATGGTAGGGTGAGCTGAGTGCATGTGTGATATGGAAGCTACTTGCACTAACTCAAGATATACATGGGACATTCCCCTTATGCTGCCTTGTGCAGGGACATAGGTAGTCTCTCATTACTTCATAATTGTGCCTTTTGTGGTCTGCCAGTGATTGGCCAGGCTGCATCAGTATTTCATACTACATGGACAACTAATTTGCTGCTAACCAGTAAGTTCAATTCCAAAGTTGTGTGCAGTTGTAAGTTACATTTTATGTACTCCATCTAGGGTACTTCCACCTGTGTACTGTGTGTATGTATGGGCCCACATCCATGGCATGTCCATCTTTCAGACGGTGACAGATATTGACATCTGGACAGTGAGTATGGATGACTGCTGACATGGGTATTGCTGAGAAGCATTGTGGTTGGCACTGCAGTTGTCAGAACATGGCCCTTTCATCCACAGTACTGCCTATAGCTCACCGAGACACAACCCTCTATGCCTACATGCTGACCACTTCCAGACAATATTGAACACGTGACAACCTAACACATGGACCCCTGCATATTGTACACATTGCAACAATCTATCCTGCTACTTTGGCCAGCTCAGGTAATCTGTGCTCCACTGTTATTACACCTCACATTTACATGTCACTGCATTTCTACATAGGATTGTCGGTGGGAACACACCTGACAACTTTAAACATTTGCTATGACTGTACTGGCATTTCAGGTACTCTGTTGGCTTCCATTTCATTTTTTATTCTGGCCTATCATGCAGACTGGAGGCATATCAGTAGAGTACAGCTCTTAGGTTTTATTGGCCTACATTTCAGTTTCAGACTTCTTACCCTTCAGCACTAACATACAACTGCCAGACCTGTTGTAGTCTGTCTGTGTAGGTCTGGAAGGGGGCTGTTACCCAGTGCCATCAATTGGAGGCCTTAGCCCAGCCTTTCCTTATGGTCATCTAGACCTGTCCTGCTGGCTGAGGCTGGTGGTGGGTATGCTATCCTCATTGACATGCATGTCTGTGTCCTATGGACACAAATTTGGGCCACCACATGTACTGCAGTGGGATTAGTCACCTTATCTAGTACTGCCTAGTATGTTGATAGCAGTATTTGTTATGGATTTCATGCTGCCCATATAGGTGTCTACTGTCTGCTGCCATCCCATTCAGCCACCCTATTCCCTTGCATGCTCACATCCATACCATAGATACAACTATCAGAACATACTACTCCATTCAGCAATTGATAGAAGAGGGACTTACCTTGTGGCTGTGCTAGTACTGAGGACAGTGCTGGAGGGCTGACTATGTCAAATGCACATAATACATTCCCTATACATAGTAAAGCACAGGTGGTGTCATGTTTGGCATCCCTTTTACTGTATGTGCGAGACAGCAAAAGGTGTCATTCCCTGGGTCCCTACCATGTCAGTGTATGTGCTATGTGTTGCCTCTTTGCCAAGGCCTGGGCATACTGGGCACACCTCCTTCTGCTTACATGGGCAGGCTCAGGTTATTTCTTCTCCAAGTCCCTCTGTGCCTGTGATGGCCTTGACAATGGTGGGAGGCTGTGTGGCCTTGCCTTATGCTATTCCTGCTGCAGCTGTTTCCGCAGGATCATACTATGAACATTTGTGTACACATAACTCGAAAGTACTGCAAGGCTCCACCGGATATGTTCACGAAGTGGAACCGTGACTTGAGCATCCCAAATACACAATCTATTATGATTCTGGTTTGTGCTTGTGCCTCATTATGGAGTTCTTGTTCAGGGGTGTGTGTCCATTTCTGATGGGTGTCATCAGCCATGGCTCCAGTGCATAGCCAGCATCCACCCTAAGTGGCCGTATGGGATGTCCCCACTGGCAAATGACTGGTACAGCTGTGCCATATGCCAGATATGGTAGTCATGGTAGCTTTCAGGGCTGCCAGCACACACATTCAAGATAATGCCCTGGGCATTGCACATGACCTGACAGTTGATGGAGGGGAAGCCCTTGAAGTTTATGTAGACCCCACCCTGTTTACCAGGTGGTGCTTTGATGTGTATGTTCATGCAGTCTATGGCACCCACTACCTCAGGGTATTCTGCTATTTGGTGGAAGAGATGCATATTGCTGGTCAATGCCTCACGGGTTCTGAGGAAATATATGTCTTCACAGGCATGTGCTGACATGGCATCCAGGAACTGGTGGAGTACCCTGGATGCTGATGTCTGTGAGATCCCCATGATATCCCCAGTTACCCTTTGAAAGGTACCTGTGGCTAGTATTCTTTAGCCTTTACATAACTTGGTATCCACTGGGATGGGTTCTGCTCTGTTGGTTCTGTGTGTGAGGCGAGGCCGACACAGCTCAACAATTTGCTGTTGGATGCCCCTGTCCACCCTATAGTGCTACACTTTCTCCAGGTCATGTAGCCCCTGGTAGGTTACCCTGGGTCTGTACACTCTTCTCCTTCTCCTCACTGTGGGTTGGTCATCAGCATTCACATCCTCACCACTCTCAGCCTCTTGCACATATTGATGTATGAGAGTGACAGCAGCCCCTTGCCCCTAACATTTTGTTAGTTTTGTCAGGTAAAATTTCCCAATCTGTGTACACTGGTGTTGTAGAGTTTTGGGATAAAAACAGATTGGAAGGTGCTTGTATAGTTTATAGTAGTGTGCTGGGCTAGGCTGCTGCCTGTGTGATTGGCTGATTGTGATACAGTTCACCTGCCAGCTATGCTAGTTCTCCTTGATTGCCTTTCTACTGTAGTTTTCCCTTTCCATTGCCTTCCTGTTTAAGCTCCAAGGCGCAATGCACATACCCAGTGCTCAGATATGAACAGAGCTGCTATTTCCTGTTTTTTTGGGTTTAAAAACCTGGTGCGTGGTGCACACACCTGTTTAGACAATGTAAACACTGCTAGGAAGCATCAAACATGCCCCCTTCCTTAGCTGTGCTTAGCTAAGGGCAAACATGGGCCACAGTGCTCCAAAAAGCTTACAGCATGTATGACACTCCCGCTTATGTGGTCATCTACTTCTTATACTTATACAATGTTGTTGCTGCACCTACACGGTTGGGTGCAATCTAACACTGCGAGGAAATCTGTGATTCAGTATCAATCCCCTCATTTGCATAAAACAGAATGGTAATTCATAGCTACCACACTAACACTGAGCCTTCCCTCTTAGCAACCACTATTCCCTGGTATTGTTGTCTTATGCATGATGTGAAAATTGGGGGAAGATGGGCGAAGGCTGCCAGCCTAGTCAAATAGAATTTGATACATAATTCTGTCATTTGTATAAATAAATGTAAAATACAGGCTTGTGTTTTTAAATGAAAGAAAACACTGTAAAATGTGAACTTCAAGATTGTTACAACATTGCCATCTGCTGTAAGGAAAACCAAGCTAAACATTTCAAATATACTTTGAAGTTACAATTATCTAAAAAAGTGGTGCCGAAGCGGCTGGCTGAACACATTTTTTCTATTGTCTTAACTTAAGGAAGAGTATACATGTGAAATGTCTTTTATTGTTGTAGTTTCCTGAGCAGGTGTTAGCTTGCTAAATAATGCAGCTTGTTTGCCTGGGAACTCCAGACTAAGTGTCAAAATGATGTAATGTAAATACTGGGAAAACCTAACCTTGGGATTCATAAAGCTTGTGCCCGGTGCAGACATAGCATCGGTGTTCCGACACCAAATATGGCCACCGAGCGATCCAGGTACAAGCTGTTCCCACATGCACTACCTGTGTATGCTATGCCCACACAGCTGCTAGACCTTGTATGCTAATTACCCCATGTGCAGCAGTGTAGCATGCAAATGAAGATATGTACTGATCCAGGAAATGGTGTAGGCATAGTGTAAGCATTCAGAAATGTAAACCGAAGAAAATGGTTTACATTTTTGCAAACATAAAATCAGAGCCATGACAGCCGACCAAACACATGTATTATATTGTTAATATATGCCAATGGCTAAATATATAGCCATTGGCATAAAAAAAATGTACAAAATATAAAATTAACATTTAATATATATAGTCGCACTATCACGATGTGGAAGCGCAGGGCAGTGGTGAGCAAAAGGGATCGCAAGGAAAATATAAAAATGTAGAATAAAACTGCAATGTAACACATATCATGATTTCCCCATAATAGTCAATGGCAGGCATGCTACACCATACTATGGCGCAAGGGTTGCTAAGGGGCTGTGACAGTGTTATGCATGGTAGCTAGGAATTAGTAGGCAATGCCATGCAAATGAGAGGAGTAATAGTGAATCACAGATTCCCAGCTGGTGTAAGGATGCACCTCACAGCGTAGCATTATAACACCGAGGTGTGCCCTTGAGATAAAGATGACATCAAGAAAGGGGTGTGTTGCCATTGCTGTAAGCACATTGGAGCATTGCTAAACCTGTTTGTCCCTAGCTAGGCAAAGCTGCAGGATAGGGGTGTGTTGAACTGGCCATAGCTTTGCTTAGCTGAGAGTACACAAGGTAACCAAGTATGCATGTGAACGGAGATGAAACCGCGCATAAACCTGGTAAATGGGTTTGTGCGGCACACACTGCAGCGGAAACAGGAAGGATATAGGAAAGAAATAAGGAAATGCTGCAGCAGAGAAATTGGAGTACAAATGACTAATTAACACCTAGGAGCCTACAGTGGGCCATTGACAACAGCTAACAAGGCTGCAAGCAGCTACCTGCAGAACAGGAAAGGGGAGGGGCTGTACTGCAAAGAAAACAGTAAAGTGTCAAAGCAGAACAAAGCCGATTTGCAGTATATCAGCTACAAGACACATTTTGCCATGACTGGGTAGGGAAAGTACAAAACAAGAAAGACAGCAGGTGGATGCATGCCTGATAATGGGAGGGGATCCAGGTTTAAAAGTGAATTAAAGGGCAACAGATTAATCAAGGCAGGCAAGCATAACTCCACAGTAAAGGCCCCACACTTGCAGTACTCATTGTAAAACCCATAATTAAGATACTCTGCAGCTGGAATAGCTCATACACACCCAATGACATCAGCAGCATCCATAGCACAATAGTATAAAGTGTGAAAGCACCTCACACACATTTGTGTATTCCCATACACTCTGCACCAGTGGTGTATACAGATGGGGAACTTTTAGTATGTACATGTTAGGGGCTGCCATAGCTTTGATCCACCAGCATGTGTTGGAGACTGAAGGTGGTGTGGAGGATGATGCACATGACCACCTCAGGCACCAGAGGAGGAGGAGAGTGTTCAGACCCAGGGTAACCTACCAGGGGCTACATGATCTGGAGATAGTAGAGCATTACAGGGTGGACAGGGACATCCTACAGCAACTTGTGGAGCTGTGCCAGCCACGCCTCAGAGCCAGAACAAACAGAGGGGAACCCATCCCAGTGGATACGAAGGTATGTGTAAGCCTGAGAATACTAGCTACAGGTACCTTTCAAAGACCAACTGGGGATATCATGGGTATCTCACAGGCATCAGCATCCAGGGTACTACACCAGTTCCTGGATGCCATGTTAACACATGCCAATGAGCACATATACTTCCCCTGAATGCAGGAGGAGTTGGCCAGCAATATGCATCTCTTCCACCATGTGGCAGAATACCCGGAGGTACTGGGTGCAATAGACTGCACACACATACACATCAAGTCACCACCCGGTGAGCAGGGTAGGCGCTACATAAACTGCAAGGGATACCCCTCCATCAACTGCCAGGTCATGTGCAATGCCCAGGGCATTATCATGGATGTGTGTGCTGGCAGCCCTGGAAGCTATCACGACTCCCACATCTGGCATGCCTCACAGCTGTATCAGGTATTTGCCAGGGGGGACATCCCAAATGGCCACCTGGTGGGGGATGCTGGCTATGCACTGGAACCGTGGATGATGACTCCCATCAGAAATGCACACACACCCATGCAGGAATGCCATAATGAGGCACACGCACAAACCAGAATCATCATAGAGCATGTGTTTGGGATGCTGAAATCATGGTTCCATTGCTTGGACATATCTGGTGGAGCCTTGCAGTACTCTCCAGGCACGTGTGCCCACATCTTCATAGTATGTGCCATGCTACACAATATGATCCTGCAGAAACAGCTGCAGCAGGGACAGAATGGTGAAGGCCCTCACAGCCCACCACCATTGCCAAGGGCCCCACAGGCACAGAGGTACTCAGACCATGAACACCCTGAGCCAGCCCCAGTAGGCAGATGGAGGCATGCCCAGTATGCCCATGCCTTGGCAAGGAGGGAACATATAGCACACACACTGACAGTGTAGGCACCTAGGGACTGACACCTTTCTCCACCTGCACACACAGTAAAATGGATGGCACACACACAAGACTACCTGTAAATTGTCATGTATAGGCAGTCTACTGTGTGCATCCAACATAGGCAGCCCTCAACTATTGCACACACAACTGCCATTGGCACAAGGTAAGTCAACACCTGAACAGTAAATTAAGCTATCAGCATGTGCTGATACTGTATGTATAGGTTCATAGGTAGGTACTTGGCCAACTGCCAGAGGCCATTCATAAGCCTAGCCAAAATGTGTCAGCTTTTGCCACCCCATTGATTCATTAACTGTCCCTCTGTGGAGCAGAGCCAATGGCGGGATCCCTGGGGTGTATCTACTGTTCCCCATCCACTCTTCAAGGTTTCTCTTGAAGAGTGTTAGTGAGGGGCTCTGTATAATGTAGTTAGGGATGTTGTTCCAAAGTATGGGGAGTGTCTGTGACAGGAATCCATCCCTCCAGCATCTTCCAGTTATTGTTGTGGCAAGGTTCAGCTCACTACAGTGTGTGGCTCACTGTGACATGGATTCCCATAGGTGGAGCATATCCATTAAGCCTGAGTTCGACATGGCTGTGTTGGCCAGCAGAGATCATCTCTGGGTAAACGAGATGCCACTGAGTAAAGCAGGAGTTTATTCAGTCTGGCTGCATAGGGCATATGTTTGAGGCCAGTAATCCCCTTGGTGAGGTACATTCGTGGACCTTCCAGCTGTTGGAAGTGTCTTCTGAGGTACATCCCAAATGGGTTATTATACCCTATGATGGGACTGATGAGTGATGAGTAAAGAGGCACTATAACCCCAGTATGTCTAGATGGGAACCCTTTAGTAATCAGATGGCCTACATAGAAGGATGTCCTAACTACTTTGGAGATATGATTGTCAAAGGAGAGATCACTATCTACCTTAGTCCCCAGATACCCCATTACCTCATCCATATTAAAGTGGCTGCCACTTATGTGTTAATATGTGGGTGCTTAATATTCCACAATGGAATGACCATGCAGTTAGTGGCACTTAGCTGGAGGCCATGACTTTGACACCCTGTGTCGGTCTCTGTGAGGCCCCTTGAGGGATGTCTGTGTCAGCTGGACTATCAATCATGGCTCCCAGTTCACAGTCATTGCCAAACATGGTCTGCCGTAGTCCACCTGTGTTTGCCTGTACCTCTGAGAAGTATATGCCAAACAGTAGGGCTCCCAGGACTGAGTCCTGTGGGACACCAGTCATGACTGGTCAAGAGTTGGACCTGGAGACCGCTAGTCATACCATGTGGGTTCTGTGTGTAAGCCCGTTGGCAACCCAACCTGTGATGTATGGGTGTATGTACAGGCTGGTGTGTTTATCAATAATACCTGAGTGGGGCATGGTGTCAAAAGCCTTGGCGAGGTCCAGGTAGTATGTGTGAACCACCTCTCCCCTCATCTAATGTCTTGGTGACTGTATGTAAGACATCAAACAGGTTCAGTAGGCATGAACTGCACTCAACCAAGCTGACCTGGGTTGGGTCACGTGTTTGGAGGTTACCAATGTCTTTGTTAATGAGTGCCATGAGGATGCACTCCATACCATTGCAGACCAGGCTAGTCAGGCTTATGGGGTGGTAGTTACCATGGTCAGTTGTGATTCCACCTTGGTGGAGTGGAATAACCATTGCCACGTGCCATTGTATGGGCATGTAGCCTGTGGAGAGGCTGAGGTTGAAAAGCTTAATTAGGTGGGGGTCAGGTTGTCTTGTACTGTTTGCAAGATGCAGTCTGGGACAACATCTGCCTCCATTGATGCTGTGTTCTGCTGTTAGAGAGGGCCATTTCCACCTGTGTGTCTCTGATGTGTGGGATACTGTACCTTTTGGGTAGTGTTGTGGGCTCTTTAGGGGTGAAGTATGCACTGAATGTATCTGCAAGGATGTTGGCGATATCAGTAGGGTCAGCATATTTTGTGCTATATTTCACCGGCACAGTGCAAATCTGTGTGTCACCACTTAGATCCTTGACATAGCCAAAGAAGGCTTTGTGGTTATCTTTCAAATCCTTGCATATTTTCCTGTTGATGTTAGCCTTGGATGATTTCATGAGGGACCTACGTATCATACTAATAGTGGTCACGGATGTCTGCCCTTCATGGGATTTGCTGTTTGTCTGGAACACTGTCCTACTTCTGTAGTATAGCCTGTTTATTGCAGGGGTCCACCAGACTGGTGTCCTTGTCTAGGAGGAGTGAGTCTTGGTTTACCAGTGATGGCATGATCCATACATCCATGTAGGTGCTTATAGATTGCATTTGTAAATCTGTCTGTATCTTGAGCAGTGTTTCCCTTAGTGTGGGGGCTGTGAAACCCCCACCCCTGTCTCTAGTAGTGTAAATTTAGCTGTAGGAAAGGTATACACTGTGGTTTCCATGGGTGGGGGAGATGTTTGGGTGTGGAAACAGTGAATAGTTCATGGTCAGATCTAACCAGTGACTGGTTAACCTCTGCTGTGGTGCACCTGTTGCCCATGTTGGTGATGACCACTTCTAGTATGTTTCCACCCCTCATTAGGGAGGTTACCACCTGATACAGGGCATATGAGGTGATAAATTCCAGGAAGCACTGGGCCTGGAAGTGAGTACTTGAGTAAGTTTCCCAGTTAATGGTAGGGTAGTTGACATCGACCAATGCCAGGGTGTGTGGTAGGACTGTCATGTTCTCCACTGTCTCCAGGTAGGTGGAGTGGTGGTCCTGGGTCATGGAGGGTGATCTGTAGCAGGCCACAGTTTACATTGCAGTTGTGGCTGATGTTAGCTGCACATGGATGATCTCAGAGGTATCATGCTGCCCCACTAACCTGGAGGTGTAGGTATCCCTGATGAATATGGATACACCCCCTCCATGTCTGTGTCAGTCCATGTTCTGTGGCTGAAATGTGTGGTATGGGTTGTAGTCTGGTAGTGCTGGTGTGCTCTCAGGAGCCTTAAGACAGGTCTCAGTTACTGCACAGATGTTGACGTTGTCCATCCTGAGGAGTGCTGTGAGTGCATGCATGTTGTGATCACAACCCCTGGTGTTGAGTAGCATAACCCTCATTGATTCTGCTATTGTGCTGTTTACAGAGCTGGTATTCACCTTTGAGACTCTCCTAAAAAAGGCACCATGGGGGCACCAATAGCCTTGGCCAGTATTCCAAAGCCTAAGGCTGACACATAAGCCGGTATGGTATTGTTGCATGCATGTTTCCCATCTGTGCTTGTTTCTCATCTCTCCTGTAGGTAACCTACTGGTAAGCAATAGAAAGCCTTAAACTTATACAAGTCTTCTAGCTTCCAAGATAGGCTTTTGGAGTGATTAAGTATCAGTGTTCTGTATGTTCTTGCTGTACTTAACTGTTTCCTGACTACATGGTGATTTCTCACTGTATATTGTGATCTGAAAGTCTGTTTATTCACATATTATGGCTGTGATGGCCTGCACTTTAGAGGTTCACAGATAGCCTACTACCTATCTGCCCAAGGGCAATTAGAAGCATAGCTACAGTGTGTTGGCTTTCTCCGCACCATTGATGAAGTAACTGAGCCTCTGTCAAGCATAGCCAATGAAGCAATTCCAGGCAGAGTTAAGCTGTTGAAGACTGGGGTGGTGGAGGGTGATAGGGGCACTTAGTGATCTAAAGAGGGCATGTTAATGTGACAATTCAACACCATTCAATTTCCCCAACAGGTCTTGCAGCTATCAAACTGGATGGGCTCTCCCACCCCTGGCTGTATGGTTCTGGGACACATGATCCCAGGGGTGTATATTCTGTTACCCATTCACACAACAAGGTTTCCCTTGAAGTGTGTCAGTGAGGGGCTATGCCTAATGTAGTTAGGAATGTAATTTATTGTCTCACATTACATTTGTTATATGTTGTTATTTCAAGAGTAAGTGAAGCTCAGTGGGTTTGGGGGCCTCCGCCCTTTGCTTAGCCTAGCTTACACATAGAAATCATCTAAATAGGAAATAGGCAGAAGCAACATTAATGTCAATAGTGTAATGGTTACAGCATCTGCATAGTATCTGTGCATTCGAGGTCCCAATCCCAATAAAGTCAGGGATGTTTATCATGTTAAAAAGTATACCTTAACCACAGCTTGCATATATAGGTAGTAATTGTCTGTATAATAAACATTCAAAACACCCATATAAACCCATGTGTGCTGGAGAGTAAAGTCAACAGAGAATGTAATGTTATGTAAGCACATAGTGAGATGTTACTTCACTGAAATGTATATATCCTGAGTAGTTAGCGGATGTGGCCGTGTTTGTGCGTACAGGTTATATGTTACAAAGTTTGTTTAACTGTGTTTAACCACTGCTATAATGTCACACAAACACTTTTAAACATGCTTACAACTGCTTAAATGAGCCTTATTCTGGAGTAAAAAACATTTTTAAAGCATCACAGGTGTTGAACCCTGGACCATGCACACTATAGTCATGGGACTTACCACTAAGCCATCTGAGGTGTATACATGTTTCATGGTCTTTAGACTACACCTTATACCATATGCATTCCACTGTAATGACCACAAATGGGACAGTCACTTTGTGTACATATGTACAGTACATTGTAATGTACTGTAGTTTGTGAACCAACACATACAAGTCTACATATGTATTACTGTTACAAATTAATATATATATATATATATATATATATATATATATATATATATATATATATATATATATCAGTGATGTCTGCACATAGATATAAATATATATATATATATATATATATATATATATATATATATATATATATATATATATATATATACAGTTACATCAATAGCCATATATATAAACATCTATGAACACACTTCATGACACAGAAGCAATCCAAAGGAATTGAAGTGTACACAAAACACATGCAGCTCTGGTATTATAACTATTAATATTAACCTAATTCACCATAGAAGGGATGGTTGTTGTGTATGTGAAGATTGGGGTGGGGAGGAATGATGGGTAATGAAATCATGCATCAAGGAGAGCCTGGGTCGGATGTTCAATAAGTGAACTGGAGGGGTATACATGGAGTATGGGGACAATATAAAAGGACACAAAACAAGAACCTTTCTCATTCATAATACACCCTGTCATGTCACATTGCAACACCTAATTTCACAAACATATGAACATTAACATGTATCAGACATATGTACACCAACTGACTGTCACATTTGTTTTCAGTAGTGAGGAATGCCTGTAGTAAAATGTATATTCTAAACACCATAACATTTGTACATATCTCAGATGCCTTAGTGGTAAAGTCAGTGACTGTGGTGTTCATGGTCCCAGGTTCAAGACCTGCAAGGGCTGTTAAGTTATTTTGAGGGCCAGAATAAGGGCTGTTGGATGCAGGTGGATTAAAGCAGTTGTAAGCGGGTTTGCAAGGATTTGCGCGATGGTAAGCGGCGCTTAAACACGGTTAAATGGAGAAGTGCTTTACAGTTTTAACCTTTACTTAATGTTGCACAGACCACAGGCAAACCTGCTTACAACAACTGGTTATATGCGTGTTATTCACACTTTCCCTACTAGTGCCTACTCTGAGAGGTAAAATAATAACACCTTCCAGGATTAGAACCCACAACCATGTACTCCATCCTCAGAGTAACCTACCACTAAGCTACCTGAGATGTACCTATGCCAGTTGTGTATGCAGACAGGTTAAAACACAAAAGGGAGGAATGTGTTGAAATAGGACAACCCGCCATGTACCCAATGAAAGGTGTATGCTCATATATATATATATATATATATATATATATATATATATATATATATATATATATATATATATAGAGAGAGAGAGAGAGAGATACATAGAGACATGTCGATATATACAGATCTACATATATATGTAGATATATAGATAGGTTAAAAACATCTACACATCTATGGAGGTACAGATAAACGTATGCAATAATATATATTATATATCTATATACATATACACATACACATATATGTATATATATATATATATATATATATATATATATATATATATATATATATATATACATACATGTGTGTAGACAGCATCCAAAGTGTTCATATCTGAGTATAACATGGACCATAGCAATCACACATTCTGCCCCCAAACAATATGAACATAACATATGAAGAGTATATGCCAATACACTATTACAAATATGTTCTATGGACACAGTCACCAACACAACTGCAATGACTGCAAATATCCATGACAGAAATACACAGACAGCTTTCATTTAGCAAAACTTTATTACATTCCGATGTATTGCCAAAAGGATTCAAGGACTAACAGTACCTGCATGCTATACAGGAAGCATTTAACAGTGCCTTAATGAATCAGCCTGCAATTACCATAGTATTAGTCCACTAAGGGATAGGTGTTCACATAGGAAAGAACACCCACACACATATAGAAGTTGTATAAAAGGGGTTCCTACACACCTGCATCTGCTATGTACACCCACCAACATCTCCCCCACACCCAAAATAATTACATCAATACATACTGTCATACCATAACCAATTATTCAACTACTGTACAACATCTGCTGAAACCTTAACATACCTGGACACAGACACACTAACATGGCCCTATGTGAAATAGTTGCTGTTATACAATTGAACAGCTGCTGATGTTACAGGGTTTGTATGAACTAATCCCGTTTCAGAGGGTTGAAAGGTTCGTACACCAGGAAGTGTTACCAAGTACTGATTATCAGCACAGTATGATACACATTAACACCAAACTAAAGATGTCTGGTAAGCACACTGTAAACCCCTAACATTATATGCATAGCTATGCAGCCTTGAGCTGGTCAAACATCCTGGCCAGACTGAAACATATGCAGAAGTATTAGGTACAGACAAACCCTGCACAAGTAGCAATGTTCAGAAATATAACAGCAGTACTCACATTTAGACCAAATCCTCTAGGCATTACACACAATATATTACTGTTCATCTCCATACAGCTGTTGCAATAGATTTCAAACAACACTTCCAGGCTGTATTCCTCACAAGTAAGGCAAAGGGACAACGCCCAAGTGGAGTACTCAATTATACTCCACTGTTGCCATGGTATTGGCTAAGGCAGTAGCAGCTGATGTGCATGTAATTAGCTACTTAGGAACACCAATTGGTTATCGGGATAGCACATGTTACTGATCTGTAACTATAAAAGGTTGCCTTGTCACACATTCAAACCATCTGTATCTACCTGTAGAACAGTACAAAACACTGAAAGACAAACCAAAAATGAGTATTATACTAGTCAATAACACCTCCAATTACTAAGAAGGTATGTATAACATGTAGTATGTCTGTGTATGTAGTACCTGTTCTGTAAGAATTACAGTGTAATCAATGCATATAGTGGAAATAGCTATCTTGTAGTGATGTATTGTTGAGCAGTAGTAATGCTTGTAGTATTCTATGTGTGTACTGCTGTAGGTCACAAGGCAAACTCCTCATACACCACAAGGGATGATATGGGCTTGGAACTCACCAATTCACTTCCAGCCACTGTCAGTGTCAGGGTTGGTCCAACAAGTATGTGCTATAACAGGGGATAGTATATGTTGATATATTGTAACAGTAGACATATGTATGGGTGTATAAGTAAGATGAACATGTCAAAGGTGGGCTTACTGTGCAAATATGGTTTGCATTGTGGGATATTGTGCCAATAACTGTGTAATGTACAGTATTTTAGGCAGATCTGTATTCCATTCTACATAGCATTTCTGTTATGTTATGCAAACAGTAGTTATGTCTATTGGCAATTACAATACTCAATAACAGGATACATATCACTTGTATTCATCTGACAGTTTAGCAGCATGATAGCAAAGATAATTGGAAGAGCTAGGTAACTATCCATGCACATAACACATGTAATATCCACCTCTCTAGTATCATTTGCAAGCAATAACAGCTGTGCATGTGTACATGTTATGCAAATGTGTAGTGACCCTTGTTACAGGGCTGGACCTCTCTAGTATCATTTGCAAGCAATAACAGCTGTGCATGTGTACATGTTATGCAAATGTGTAGTGACCCTTGTTACAGGGCTGGGCCAAATGGCTATGTGCACACCTACATAGAGTGGATATTGAGAGTAGAGACACACTGGTTGAACTACCAGGTTTGTGTAGCCTAACCTCTCATTGCCAACCTAACAGCCACTTGCACATACTGTATGTAAGGTAGTGCACAGTACTGGTAATGAAACAGGTTGCATATCATCTTTAACTCCAGTGTAACATCTGCAGTAGGAGTGTAAGATGTAGGAGACTGCTGCCCATGTGTAATAGCTGCTTCATAGGTGATGGCTTACACTATCTGATTATATCCTGATCATGTTGATAGTGGCATCAGAGTCTATTGATACATGACTCTGTTTGGGGAGTGGGTGTCTGTGCCCAACAGAGCTCATGGTCCTGGTGGATATGTGAGTATATACCCAGAAAAGGAAACAGACCTGTAGACACTTGCATCATCTGTAATCAACTATCAGGATGTGATGTGCTCCTCAGAGGAGGATTGCTGCTAAAGGTAGCTACAATGTTTCCGTAATAGCCAGTGTTGTCACGTCCATAACACAAATATTTACATGTGAGCATCACTGTCTAAAACATCTTCATAAGCAATAAGTAAACTAAATACAGTACTTGGTACTTGTAGTACTGAATGCTCATACAGGCATGTCCACTAGTCAGCTACTGGTGTTTACTAATGTCAGCTTTGTGTATGTGGCCATCCTGGGGGAATGTAATCTCTATGCCATGTACACTGCCAAACCCACCTAACACCACACCCCACACATTGTCTGGGATGCAGCTACAGGGGTAAGCTGGAAGGCAGTCCAGTCTACAGCCATGACTGGACTGGACAGTCATGAGGTGTAGGTTAACACATGCATCTCATCATCACAACCAACACATACCCTTACCAGAACACAGTAAGGACACCCACACACACTACCAGAAATCACACACATTCACAGATGCTTCTAAGTATCTGGCCAAACAAGTGACCTCCCAAGCTGGAATAGACAGACAATGAAATACACAAACTGTATGACATAGTTTGCATAATTGTGCCACACCTCAGAACACATGGCTGGAAACATGCCCAACAGTACTCATTTGTGAATGCAAACTCTAGCACTATGTTACACACCAACCTATATGAGGGCATACATACTGTCAGCTGCCTGTCTGCCATGATTAGCCACATACCCATACACTCAGACCACCTTTTGAACTATACACATGGCTCTGGCATATTCCATGTTGTTGTGCAGGACCTGTGATGCAGTAGCCTGGACTGCATGGAAACACATGTAGGAACTGTCAGGTCTTGTAGCCCATGCAGGTATGTCCCAAGGCCTGGGTAGCATTCTGCCATTGGCCAGAATGATACTGCAGTACAGGGACAAAAGGATTGTATTCCACAATTGTCTAATGTAGTGGTGCAAGTCAAAGGGTATCCAGTATCTGTCTGCCTGGGATAACATGGTTGACAGACCATGATGCTTTGCCAGACAGGGCCTGCACCTGTCACCCCTGGGAATCTGGATACTGGCTAGGGCTCATGCTTCCCCTATAGTGCCTTCATCATGCACAGTTCAAGTGAAGGTCCACTGCTGTTACAGGGACAGCCAAGCAATAAACTGCGGGTCTCGCTACTCAATGATACATGTCAGAAACACTATATGGACTCACATATGTCAATCCCTAACATGGAGAACATATCTGTGCAGTGGCTGAGACATGTTTCAATGCTCCAGAGAGCACACCTGCATGACCATGTTATAACACATACCTCACCTCTTGCCCATTATCCTTTATTGGAACACACGGGCTGCAGGTGTGTCCATATTCCTGAAGGATATGTACACCCCCACGCTAGTTGCACTTGCATAACTTCAGATGCATTATGCTGAGCAACTACCTTTGTGCCAAAGTGGAATTCAAATTGCACCTTGCGACAGATCACCCACCATGCCGCAGATTTCCCAACTGTCATAATGTGCTGTAATGGGGAAGATTAGGTTTGAGACAGAAAACCATAATAATGGCTACTCTCAACTATTCCATTATGAACTGGGAAGACTCCTCATGTACCAACACCTGCACTCAATGCATGTTGGATTCCATCAACCCCAATGACCTGGATCACAATAGTCACACAAACAGGGCTAACAGTATGCTACACATAGTCAGTCTCCAAAGCCAATGTTATGCTTCCTAAGAGCAAAGTGGTGACTGTCATGGCACCCATGCAGATGGACAATGCATGTGCAAATGCTGAATCCTATACAAATGAACCTTAAGCAGTCACATACGTGCAGTGATTGTGCCATTGAAACAGAACCAAGATTCAACCAAACACAAACAAGAAGGCAAACTGGTGGTACCATGCTTTAAACTGTACCACAGAAGGTAGTAACTGTTGCAAGAGTGAACACACATGAGTGTAGGTGATCCCTGGTCAGCCTCAGTAAGATGCAGATACACCATATAAAACCACACAAAGCTACTGTGAAACTAATCAGCCACATATTATGAGGCCAACCACAGAGCATTCTATAGCTGTGTCATTAATCATAATGGCAATGACAAGACCTGCCGTGCTGCACAGCACTATGGCATGGGAAGTACTGCACCTACAGAAATAGCACCTGTTCATCCAGATAGGGTCTTGGAGAACCTAAACCCACTCCCACCTCCCCCCAACAGGTACACATAGTTATATATCCATGTACACTACAGAGCCCCTGTAATAACAACTATGCAGGTACAAGCTGCACTCTCTAAAGCCATACATACAGCTTTCATGGGACCTGTCAACATCCCAGGGTGTATCCTACACAAATGTAAGAACAATCAGCTCTCCACATACACATCATGTTCAATCATAGCTCCATGTCAGGCTGTGTACACACTGAATGGTGCACAGCAACAGTTATCACACCCCACAAAGGGGAGACACCATTGATAATGGGAAATAGTGCACTACTACCCTGCTGAGTCTGGTCTGTAAGGCCATGAACCATGATCAACTTATTTGATGTACTCAGTACAGATGTAGATGACAGTAAGGTTGATTCACACAGCATATCATGACCTTGCCAGGTCTTAGGACACCATCACCCATACTGTGTTCCAGCTACACTCAGTAAACTAGGTGTATATTCCTATGTCACAGGAGTGGTTGGCAACTGGACTGCTGGCAGAACCAACACTACAGAAGGTGTCTGACTAATACACACACATCAAACCAGTGCCAGCCACAGTAATACAGGGTTCATTCCTGGTACTCCCCTCTTTGTTATCTATACCACACAGACTAACACAGAAGGCATCTGCCTATTGATGTTTGCAAATGACTATGAACTAGGAGCAATAGTTGACTCAATGTGTGCTGCGTTCAACATACAGAAGGGCCTTTGTGTGTCAGATGTGTGGTGTGATGTATGGCCACAATCTGACAGCTAAGTATTGCATTGTCATCCCCTATGTTAAAAACCCTGTACCCATGAACTACCACCTAGGCAGCGGTCAACGTAATGGCAACTGTGTGTGTATGGGATGCAGCTGGACAGTAGTCTTTCCTTTGATAGTTACTTCACCACACCAGTCAGGTAGTCATATGTGGCACCCCTAATCATGACAGGGTGCCATCCATGAATATAGAGATAATTGTTCAGCCATACTCAACACTCATGTGACCCATAATAGATCACATATTTCCTTTAAGGGTTATTGCCCATGTGTAGATGGCCTACACTGCCCTTCCCAATCCCTAGCTCCACTATGTAGCATGCAGCCTACCCTGAATAAAGCCATGTCCAACCCAGAGATGTTGGACATGCTACACTTAACACATCCTGATTCCAAATAAACACATACTTCATGGACATCCACCTTTCTAGTACAAGGATCACAACATGCCTGACAGATCTCTGTCCCATACACTTTACATACTCTTGCCATACTATGCATCCCTGTCCAGCAAAGCTGCACATCGCCCCTCTGTGACATGGTGTGATGACCGCATGCCAAATATATCAGTAACCCTGTGGATCAGTTCTGTGGCACTGCTTGAACTGGCCACTGAAACTTACCTGTCTGTTGGCTACAGCTAGGTAACCTTTCTGCCTAGGCTCATAAATGGCCCAGGGCATATAGCCTACTAGTTCACTATGACCATACATGCTATAGTTGATATCCAACCCTGCAAATACCATCAGGCTAGCTATTGTCCCATGTGTTTCACATGTGCAACACAGGCAATACATGGCAGGATGCTACACAGCTGTACAGTGCCATGTAGATGTATATGGCAAAACACATACATGTAAAACATTCTGTGAGCAAGTCTGCAGGGTCACAGGTCACGTCCCTAAAGGCTGTGTATGACTATATATGTGACATATACACAGCATTAAGGTCTATTGCATTAATGTGAACACATCCAGGCATGTGCTGATAGGTAAAGACACCAGTACAGGCAAACAGACATGCCCACGTCAAGACAACATCCACATGGAGTATGAGCAATGTCATCACATGACACACACATATATGGTGATAACATCACATCACCAGTAAGTGTCAAATGTGTGTGACTTAAACATGTCAGTGGTGTTAGTGTCATGTAGATTTGCAAAGACTTATTTGTAATCTTAATAAATGTGATACACATGTATGTTCAGCTGTACTTCTGTACTTCTCTGTGAGTTACTGTGACCTGTCTCCATCATTATGTCTTCCAGGTATGCCGCATGGCAGGCTGCCAGCATACACCCACTTGGAGGATGAGGTCCTCATCCCATACCTCCTCGACAACCATTTAACACTCTTCAGCCATGTGCCACAGGATGCACAGCAGCAGGATGCCCTGTGGGAGGAACTCCACAGGAGGGTAAATGATGTTGGCGGTCACAATCACACCTATCAGCAGGTGTGCCAACATTGCACTGACCTCATAAGATGGGCAAAGCATTGTGCTAATGCTATCTCCAGGGAACAAGGTGCAAGAGGTGGGGGGCCACTCACCCAGCCCCCACTCACACATACTGAGGAGCTACTGGCCAACCTGGGGACACCTGCAGACCTCCATCCACAAGCTTTAGCTGGTATTGTGGAGGTGGGTGTCTCTCAACCACCGAGCCTGGAGTTGCCTGGTAAGTCAGTACTGCACATATAACACAACTATATTTCACATAGTTACATGTGTTACTGTACAATATGTAATGTAACATCATATGCAAGGCATGTATGCACACATGCCACATACTATAGTCTGCTACTCTATGTATGCACAGATGTGCATACTCCATAGTATAGTGTATTGTACTGGCTTATGTGCTAACATGGACATTGCACCCTGTAGCTATCACACAGGTGTGGATAATGATCTTACTGCTGTGACACTCCTGTTTAGGTACCTCTGGCATTTTGCAGTGACAGCAGCCTGTGTCAGGTGAGATTGTTATTATTTACCAGGCTTGATAATGCACAGATCATATTAATTGCATGCTATCTGCCATAACACATGTACACATAATGTATGGTGGTCCTGTTAATAGACACTGGTCAGACCTGCAATGCATCACAGTGGTTACCCATGTGAAACAATTGAAGACTATATGAAACACCTACACTAAACCTTCCAAACTGTCATTGCCAGATGTGTGGACAACTGTGAATACAATGGTGGAGGTGTGGTTCACTGTAGGGACAGGTACTACAGATCAGCATTACACATGTTGGGAATACAAACAGTACTGTACAGAGAGCATATGTGTGCACACACTCTAAATGTGTTGGAGCTGGAGTATGACCAGCCCACAGGATACACCCTTGTGGATTATACCCTTGCTATGAATGTCACACAATGTCATGTGCTATCTGACATGTCCATGACATGTAGTGGGCTGACTGCAACACTGCTCAACTATCCTGCAAAACATGATATCTCACATCCCATACATACCACCCTTTGTCTGCATAACCCTGTCCTCAGTGGAGCATATGACATCTATGGGTGTATGTCATATGGGATAACACTGACATGTGAAATAGATGGCCATCACAACCATTGGACAGAACATGTGTACACATGGCCATGGAGGATGGCCAGAGACATGAAGCAACACACACAGTAGAAGTGATGTACATGTGTGTACACCCTGTTGTACATTGGCTCGACACAATACAACTATGGCCTTTGTGTAATGGTGATATTGCAGATGTGAAACACTAAACATCATACAGGCCTGTGCACAGCTTGTGTAGGCATAACATGAAACCACCACATAACATGTCTTGAACATCTTGAGTGTGTCACGACATGAAAGCATTCACCTATACAGTATCCAAATACATACATGTGTTGCACAACATACACATACAACCACATCAGGCCACAGATACAGTACATTCACCTTGCTGGTGTCAGACATCACTGTCATGCCTGCTCCTCATGTGTGTGAGGTACACAGATGGCATGTGGGACATAGAGTACTGCTAAGTTAGCCATGTGTGGGCATAGTTGCCAGGCATCAGTAATATGGTTGCAGATGTGCAGGGTGTCATCTGTATACCCTTCTGTGACCTGTGTCACACATTCCACATTAGGGTTTAGTGTGTATACACCTCAGTGACGTGGGTCACATTCCACATTAGATATGTATTGTATGTGAACACAGTCATGGCTATGAACTGTGTCAGTAACTCACACTGTATAGCAATAGTGAAGCCACATGATGCCCTGCAATGGCTATGCACATCAGCTCAATGTGCAGTATGTCACTGCATATTTGTAGGGCGGACAGACAACATTGCATCAGCTGAAGGCCCATGTTAGTATAACACATCCCTGCATTGGGACACCATTACCATACTGTAGATTGAAAGGACACCATTGTGTTACACATGTATGCATGTCATTCAACATGTCAGCAGAAGACATGTCATACTACATGTGATTGGCAAGGTCATATGCCACACATCAGGCCAGTGTACTGTAAACCTGTGCTGGTCTGTGGCACCATTGCAAAGTAGGGACAGCCATGTCAAACATGTGTGTACAGCCACATGCACAATGTCTGTAGACTCAGCTCAGGGGTAGGTGGAATAATGTTGAACAGACATGCACTGCTTTGGGGGAGATATGCAAGCTAGGGCTCAGGCAAACATAGTATTCAGTCGACATACCCTTCTGCTCATGTCCTCACACATAGGGGCAGTGGCCAACACAAAGCATCAGTGGCAGATGTACAAAGGTCAGTGATGGTCTGTTAACATGTGGTGTATGTTGCACACACCATGGCAGTGTGATGCAACGGTGCATAGTGCATGCATTGTGTTGCAGGTATGGGGCATAAGCTACTAACACAAATGGTGCAATACAGGTATGTATGCTAACCACCACTATAATTGTGTAAGGTGCATGCCATCTGCTATAACACATGCATGCTGTTGTGTGCAACTCAGGGATGTATGATAACTACCACTATAATTGTCTAAGCTGAATGCCATCTGCCATATCACCTGCATGTTGCATGCCATTGGGTGCCATAGCATGTGTCTGTGTGTCTGTGTTGTATAACTTGTAATGTACAGTTCTTGTCTGCCCCTCACAGGTGTTGATGTAGGTGCATTGCCCTCCTGCAGTCCACCTGATGTTAGTGTCCCCACAGACTCTAGCAGTGATGATGAAAGTATGATTGAGGCACAGGCAGGGTTGTCAGGGGCTGAATCTGTGCCATTGGTTGCCATTCCACCTGTATCCCCCTCATCCTTGCACACAGTTCCCCTGCCTACACATACCCCATCACCACTGGCCATAGATGAAGGACAGTTGTGGGTGGTAGCATGGAACAGGGAAGTGTGGAGACTATGGAAGGTGTGCCTGCACACCATGATCCCAGTCAACTGACTGGTGATGTCCCACACAGGCATGTGCCCAGTGCTGCTCATAGGAGGACCACTGGCCAACATGCCCCTGCAAGACAAAGCACATCAGCTGGAGTCACCAGACACATGTTTCAGGCTGTAATGGAGGCACAGGCACATGCTGAATGGCACAACAGAGAAGGTCTGAGGCTTCAGAGGTCTGCTGTCCGTTCATTAACTGACAACATCCAGGCAATTGCAAATGCTCACCATCATCTTGCAGATGTTTTGGATAGATGATTGGGTGACATGGTGGGAGTCCTTGACCATGGCATGTCAATCCTCGAGAGTGGAATGTCTGTGCTGGAACATCTGGTGGGAGTGAGGCATCGGGCACATGGACGTAGGTCAGCTACATCACCTGTTGAAGGTCTACGTGAACATGCTACTGCACATGCCCACTCCCATAGTGGCAGTAGCAGCAGCAGTGCAGCTGGTGCTGTGCAGTCCACACCAGGACACAGCAGGCCATGTGCACATGGTCCTGGATGGTCCCAACAGGGACACGGTTCCAGTGGACATATGTCATCAGACAGTACCCAGTCTGGACCTCTGCTTGGTAGTGCCCATGCAACCCCTGGCAGGTGTAGGTGAAATGGTCGTGGCCAGACACCGTGAACTGTGAAACCTGCCTTGTACAGTCTGCAGCTGTCAATAATACCCCTGTGTAGGCCAGCCACATGCCAGACCTGTGTGCATGCATACACACACACACCAGAAACAAATGTAGGGCACCTCAACACACACACGCATAACATCCACACATGCCCAATGATATCACAGGCCCTAACACACACACATGATGTCATCCAATGGCACAGCCTAGGCCTCTGGCAAACATTATCACCCTGTGCATATGATGATGCCTGTGCCGCATCCCTGTCATCCACACCATCGGTGCAGGGACATGCTCATATGGTCTGATGCACAGGGTGAACATACTAGGTAGACAATTGTAGATTAATATTGTTGAGTAGTGTTGACAGGCAGCAGACATACCATGTATTACAGTTTTAGAATGCATTTTGTACGTTTGACAGTATGTATCATGTGTAACAACATTAACAGCATGTTGATCTTGATGTTCTGCCTTCCTCTTTCAGGTGTAATTGCATGTGCCGGGGATGTCAGTGTTTGCGGTTAGTATCCCATATGTACATGTTGATTACTCACAGGTCTGTATGACAATACCTGCATGCACTTTGTAGCTTCCACATCACAGTTATAATCTCCCATGTTTCAATTATGTTTACTGTTCTAATGATCCAAGAGCATGATAGCTGTGTAGTAAGCTACTGTGTTCAGAGCCATCACATCCATAGTGGGTGACATCACAGGTATAGTTACCTGGAGCGAGGAGGAGGTAAAAGAGTGGTATAGTGGATGACAAGGGTAAAGGCCAGTGGAAATAGTGGCTTCTCATTGGGAAGCAGTAATACCCGCTGCCATGACAGGATGCAAACACAGACACACCCACAAACTCAGGGATTCACAGACACAGTAACACACACACACACACACACACACACACACACACACACACACACACACACACACACACACACACACACACAGTTTCCAGTGTTGGGATGAGAACCCCTGCCTATGTGCAAATCACCATTATAGTACTAAGCAATTGCAAGATGCGTCACAGAGGTTATACATGTACAGGTTGTCAGAATGGCCTAAGATCGAGGACATTGACAGGGATACTACAGTGTAGTGAGTGTATGTGGGGAGGGGGGTTCATCAATAGGCTATGTAACAACAAGCCACACCCCAGGGTGTACATGTTAACAGGCAGTTAGAATGCCCGTCAAAGATTGATAATATCAACAGAGATACTAGATTGCATTGAGTGGATGGGGGAGGGAGCATTAAAATTTCACTGTGGTAAAATACAGCCTTACTCCTGGGACTGGACAGCCATACACACAACACACACGCGCGCGCACACACACACACACACACACACACACACACACACACATTCACACTGTGGCATTCACAAATATATACACATATGTCACACACATACAGGCACTTGACATGTGAGGTTCAACCACCTGCCTTTGCCTTTCTTTCTACACTTCACTCTGTACTGATGTCAACAATAGTGCTCAGGAGAGTGAAAAACATGTGGGATGTATTCCCAACCATAGGTGACATATATATGGACACACACACCCACACGTGCCACTACTGTGAATTAAACATCTGCCTATCTCATGATAGGTATTACAGAGGTACAGCACTATCACATTCTCTACAAAGTGTACTGACTTTTTCCTTTGCCAACTGTGCTGAGATATGCACAATATATGCACAGGGGAGGTATTACTGTTACAGGTGTCAAGAGGTTTGCCTTCAGTGTCACCCTTACTGCATTCTACATTGTCTGCCTTCCATTTCAATTAACAAAAACAGACCTTAGCAGTTACACAGGTTATTGTAGGAATGGTTGTAACATACCTGTGAGCTGTCCTCAGTAATCATTCATCTGCAAAGTAGCCCCAACACTTAGTAGTCATGTCCAAACATCTAACCATACCTCATGTACAGCTTACTGTACTTTGAGCATATCACTATATACAGTTGGCAATGTTGAGGCTGTATTGCAACAGCATGATGTACTAAGACAACAGTCACCTTCAAACATCAGCCACTGCATACGCATGGAATCTAAACAAATATCAATACATGTACACATATGCGGTCTACATCAGTAGGTAGACTACCAGGTAAAGAAGATGCATTCCAAACCTTCCCCACGCCATGTGTGAAATATAGTCGAGCATTACATCATAATGGATGTTGTATTCATGTACAGGTAGGACACAACCACCTTCACTGAGTAGCCAAGTGTACATATATGACAATAGCACATATCAGCAAGACACACACAGCATTATTCCATGTCATGCTCCTACAAACTGTTACTTGACAGTTTCATGGTGAAGCCAGGGCACTGTAATGGTCAACAGTGAGGGCATCATATTTGCCACACACACCTCATGTATACTGGAAGAGTTCCAGCAATGTGCTCTGTTAGAGCTAGGCAGTACACTCATTGATGCATGTGTGAGGAGTGTGGCTTGTAAACATCTCACCCCAGCACATACTGGCTATTGTGGTACTAAGGCTAATGTCCAGACAGCACACAGCATGCATGGCTTGCAATTGTTGACATGGGGTATATGTAGGAGCTGTGGGAACACATGGCTGTACATGTCATGGACATATCACCTGTGACTACTCAGGAACATATAGAGCAGAGCTGGATTTCCCTGAGTCTGTCAATACAGGCCTTGTGTAGGTCCTATGATCCTCTTATTTGGGTATGTTTGTAGGCATTGCATTAGGTGGACATGTCTAATGACATACATGCCACATGGGTTGTTGTATGATATGATAGGTGTCATGGATGACCAGTAGAGAAGGAATATTACCTTTGTTGACATAGATATCAAACCTTATGCACTGTTAGCATGCTATCTGCCATGTGTATAATGAATGCAGCCACCTTTATGTAGAAAGGATAACTAAATCTATGGTAATGTCATTTATGCTGTATGAGTGTGGGATATACATATCCAGGTCAGGTACAGTTAGGTCATACACAGCCATGAGGGTGTTGTTTACTGGCATACAGCAACAG
>NC_056751.1:430257872-430310372 GCF_019279795.1 Protopterus annectens | reverse complement strand
CACAGACATGGCATGTGTTGCAAAGCAATGACCATACACAATGGTAACCAGGATGAAAGGACAGTTCATACAATACCCATCTGTGTGGGACATTGCAGACACTACACCCCTGGACCACACTGCACACCAGTGTCGGGTGGTGTGATGCCAAGGATTATCCCTCACCCAGCCTTGTACATCCATCTTGCACAGCCAACCACTACACACCCAAGAAGCAATGCACACATGCATGTCAGTACTGGCACCTTGTGTCTGCGTGTGGTGTATGATGTTTCCAACCACAGTCATACTCAGTATAACTCCCATTGGCATACCGACTGATGTCAGACATGTTCACATGCCCTAGCCCATAGAACCTCAGGATATCCCCTGTGGTGCATGTAGTACCTGTGCATTACTGCAGTGTGGCAAACTAAGTAGTTAGGAAGTGTATTTCTGAGCCTGGCAAAGTGTGGCAATGTGTCTGCATCCCTTAGAGAGTGTGGTTGTGTTGACAATGACATCTGTTCATGTGGACAGCCATGTGTTCTACACCTAATGTATGTCTACTATATCTCTGATGCAGATGTTGCTCACCAGCACACTTATATGTACTTACAGCACACCAACATGTCAGCTATGTGGCACATGGAGTAACTGCATGCACTTATAATAGTAATCGCTAGTCAATTAGGGGGTTGAACCCCTGTACTGGTAGGTGTGTGACAGATGATGCTTAGGTTTTAGTCTCCAAGCCCTTCCCTGATGTACTTTCCCTCTGTCTGTCCCTCCCACACACTCTCTGGTGGATGTGGAGTTGTAAACCTGCTCAGCAGCAGCTTGTGTTTTGTAAGTGATGGCCATGATCAGGTGATGACCTCTGCACCTATTGCAGTCCTCCTCTAGCTGATTGCATGTGGCACAGCTGTGGTGATGTTCCCATAGTCAATCGCATGGAAACACAGTACAATATCTAGGAACATCATGTTGGTGTTTGCCCATGACAGTCGCTGTGAGTGGAACCTGGATCTGGTGTTTGGTAAACAGCATCACAGATGATATATGGATATTCCTCAAACAACATACACAGTGGAAAATAGCCTAAAGACAGGAGGGTGATATGGCAGACATGACTGCAGCATGTAAGTGTAGCTATGCTTCATTGAGACTACAACCATTTTAACAAGTTGTGTGTGGTAATGGCTAGTCTGCATGTTTTAAAACTGACAAGACAGTGCTCTGTTTGTGAGGGATCCCCATCTGTAGGGCCATCTGTGGACTAGTCAGTGTGTGGAACCATTTGTTTCTTGTGTTACTCACTGAACACATATTTGTGAACTGCAGAAGCATAGTGTGAGGATTGCAGTCAGTACATGGTGATAGTGATGAGAGTTACTGCCATCGCATCCCTGATTAGACATATGTCACATGAAACAGTGGTATGACAGTCACTGTCTGAGGTTCTCACAGTGACATGCCAATAATGGGCCACTGTTCATAGCTGCAGTCACAAGTCTTCTACACTTTGTACTGATGTCATGCAGTATATATGCATGTGTTGTGCTCCCTCTGCAAATGTATGCTATCTGTTGTGTTGCGTTGATGGTCATATCTATGCATGCTGTTATAAGTAATCCTGAATGCTGTCGACTATTACTAAGCCATATCTGTGTTAAAACTGCAACACCACAGGCTGTACAGGATTGGAGGTCCTGGCGGAACCTTCTGTCCCACTTCAGCTGACCATGGCACTGGGCAGCAGCATGTCTGGGGCCCAGCCTTGGACCACCACCTCTGTTGGCTCTGCACCACCTTCTGGTGGAACTGCCACTGAGGATGGGGCTTGTCCCCCTGGGAGCAGGTCCAGACATGAACTTGTCAGCCATCGTACAGTCCCAGACATGGCACTTAGAGGGCTCAATAAGGGGTTTCGAGGCCAGATACGCCAGTTTGAGGGCAGAGTGTCACATTTAGATGGTGAGCCTGACCTTCCTAGACAGCTCCCAGCACAGTCACCTTTGCGGCTGTTTTGGTGCAGTGATGGCTGCCCATGGGTGGGGACCTCCATCCCACTGTTTCCATTTGGGGGATCATGGGCTTGTGACTGCCAAACATCCCTCCATGTCCAAGGTGTATCCCCCCACATGTGTCATATACCTACCCTGTATGTTGTCTTGTCTGTCATCCTACCCAACCTATCCTCCACGAGCATACCTACTCTCCTTCCCCAACATCCCACTCTCACCTTACGGAAACAAAAGGCCAATCTGTTCCTAGAACAACATTTGCCCCATACATAGCTGTCCATTTCACACGTGTCCACTGGACACATGTAACCTTTTTAATTTGCATCACAACATACTACTGTTGTCCTCACCCCTGTCTCTCAGACACACGATCCTGGTATACACATCACTCCTAAAGGTTCCAGGTACACATGATGCAAACAACCCCATTGTACACATGACACTACCGGTCCTTCTGTGGTTACCCCATTTACCTTTTTCATGGTGATGGTGTCACACACAGTACCTTGCAAGAGTATTGTTCTCACATAATGATTGGACAGGAACTGCTGTGTTAATGTAAATAAAATGCACAGAGTAATGTATTTGGCCAATATACAAATGTTTGCATGTATTAATGACACATGTCTGTCTGAGGGAGTCTTGATATTACATAGGACAACACCACTACATAATACAGGCATTGCTGGTGTTTCCCTTTTCATTCCTTTTTAATGCTTTGTTGTCACATGGGATGTTCTTGACATATATATATATATATATATATATATATATATATATATATATATATATATATATATATATATATATATATGTATCTAAATCTGGACATAAACACGCACACATACATCTACTTCATGGAATACATTTCCTATACTGTTGAATGACTGTGCTGGATGATATGTTTGTGATAACATCCAATATCTGTATATATGCCGTGGCTTAGTGGTAAATCACATTGGCTGTGGTGTGCAGGGTCCTGGTTTCGAGCCTTGCACAGGCCATTTATTTTGTTGCTGGACAGAACAAGGCCATTGGATATGGAGTGATTAAGGCACTTTTAAGCAGTTGTGTGTGGGTGTGTGCAGATTTGCATGATGGTAAGCAGTGTTTACTTTTCGTTACAGTTCCTTACACACAGTTACCTTCTTGATTGCTTAACCTGTGTAGGCAGTGCTTACCCCTGCACAAACAGGCTGAAACCTGCTCACTGCTGCTTAAAAGTGCTTACTCCCACTTACCTCCATGCTAATTTCTTTAACTCATTAACCCCGAGTAGCTTCTCATGGCGCCTGTATGTTTAAGCCCGAGCGCGCCATGAGAAGATAGAATTTTCAAACCGTTACCCCCGAGTGCTTCCACAAGTGAGAGAAAGTGTACAGCTGATTTGTAGTTCACCTTAATGTAAAACACTCTGAAATCATAACTAAATATGTAATTTATCATATTTAGTTACGATTTAGTGTGTTTAAACATTAAGGTCACATTGAAGTTTTCTCAAAAAAAAGCATTTTAAAAGTTCTTGCTAAGCAAGTGGTGGCAGCCAATCGGATTCTTGCATTCCGAGCCACCACTTGCATAGCACCTCCACCCCAACCTAAGCTTTTGATCTGTCCAAATAAATACAGGCTTCAGTAGTAGCAATTCACTTACATTTTTTGCTTTTCTTTGACTTTACATAGTTGCTACTGGATCCTGCAATTTATTTGGACAGAACATCTACTTCTGTGTGCAGGTTTGCGGGCTTGGAATACTGCATCTACTTTCACGAGCGGACAAGAGAAAATCAGTAGAGTTGTAATGGAGTCCGTTTCCAGAGAGTAGAGGTGAGTTGTGTACAAGTAGTGCTAGCTCATGATATTTAGTAGCGGCCGGTGTGCGAAGTCTGTGTTTCTCCAATGTTTGAGCCTTCGTCCTCCTGTGAAAGTTTGAGAGCTATGCTTGCTCAGTAATTTCTAATGGTGTGTGTGTGTGTGTGTGTGTGTGTGTGTGTGTGTGTGTGTGTGTGTGTGTGTGTGTGTGTGTGTGTTACTTTACAATCCTAGCTCTCAACCTTTCAAGCTCTCAAGTATTTGTGCTCCGTTTTTCATATCATTTAATTTTACTGGCAAACAACTGTAAAGTCATGCCTGCCAGATAGTTAACGGACGTGTTCTGTATGCGTGCAGAAATGCACCAATTAAAGTGCATGGAAGAGCCTTAAGATGACAAAAAAATGCATTTGTATGAAGGTTCGAATAAAAAATTAAAACTTTTTATGCAAACACAGCCCAAATAAATACGAAACGCTCAGTGCAAAAAGCATCACGGTGGGACAATACCCCGAAGTAATTTCAGTGAGTCTAAGCCCTGAGTTATCGTGACTGTTTTCTAACGTGAAGCAATATCTAGCAATTTATAAAGTCAGCACTGGATTCTGCTGTAGATCTGTGTACAATTACCTTAAATATTGTACAGTCCAAGCTGAGTGGAGCGAGAGATCTTGGTGCTTGCAGGGGCTCTTTATATCCTACAATAGACTCTTGGACTATCCTAACACTCTCTCCTTCTTTCATAACCAGATAAATTCCTTGCAGTTTTGTCGTAAAATGCCTTTGTTTCAGTTGTGTGCACTGCAGGAGTTCTAATGCTGTGTGACTACTTTCTGGAAAAAGTTGTTGGAAGGAAGTGTAAAGTTCTGATCCCAAGCAACTGCACATGAGGAATTATACTATTGACAGTCCTATTGAGAGAATAAGTATTCAGCTAAGGACAAAAACGGTCATTTCAATCTCCGTAATCATACTCTGTGAGAATGTATTTTGACTGTATAGCTCTTTCCACCTGTCCTTTCAACTGAGCCTTGACTTAAATTGTGCATTTTTGCTCAAATATCCCATGTCTGGAAAATATACACTTCACAACCATTATAGCTAATTGTCTGATGGTATTTCTCAATTCAACTGCTTCAGTATCATTGTTTACACACATCAAAAATATTAAGATTTTTGCATTAGAGATACTTACAAGTGGTTTGCACTCACATTCCACTGTGATAGTTTAATTCTCAGTTTGTGCATAGCCTGTCTTTTTTATCAGTTAATACCTAGATGCATAGTAGATCCATTCCTAATCCTTGATGACTTGCCTCAACTTGAAGGCTTGTTGGTAGGGTCATGTCATAGCATTTCAGAGTTGCTGCTCTGGCCACTAGCCTCAGCAAACTGGATCTCTTTTACTGATCTGCTAATTAACACCATAGGGATTCAAACTATCAGCTTTCTTAATGGCACTGTGTTCAGAAAACTGGGGAAGAAAATGTAACAAATACTGTATCATTCATACTAATTGCATTAGAGGTTTTTAGTCCATGACATGTCTCCAACTGACCATCACATCCTGGTCTTGTGCTGCTAAATGTGCATCCCTGGTACTATCCCCTCAGGCTGGGACCACCTCAGCTGTCATCTGATTGAAGAAGTGGACTAGTAGTCAGCAGCAGCAGCACATACACTGTCCTGCATTTTCTTTGGCCCTATCCTTCCAGTATGGTGACATTATATGGTCAGTCTGTGTAACAAGCAGTGGCCTTTGAGGATGTGTCTGCTGTAAGCCCTAGGGCAGCTCCAAACCCTAGGCCATCATGCAAGCTGAGCCCGGCCATTGCTCAAGCCCCTTCCTCCAAAAGGTTTTAAAGAGTCTCTCACTTACAGTACCACAGTCCTTATGTCCGAGATAGGAAATCTCTGGAAAATTTGCTTAATTGATTTTCAGAATAGGCATCTATCCTCTCTGCTGCACATCTGTTATCCTGGTCACTAATCAATCCTGGGTTGGTTTGCAGAGCATCATTGCATAAGGACTAAGGATAATCACAAGTCTTTCTTTAGTTATGTTAGGAACCTGGGTGGGAATTCCCAGATATGCTCAAAATTAGTCCAAAATGACAAAACATACACCGAACCCACAGACATTGCCAACATCCTAGCTGACAGGTTCAGTGCAACCCCCCCCCCCCACTCCCTACCAAAAGGGAAAATATCTATCCCAGCAGAGTGCTGCCCCCCTGACATCTCATATGCTCAGGTAAGAGCCGCCCTCTCCAAAGCAAAAAACACAGCATGAATGGGACCAGACGGTGTCCCGGGCTGTGTCCTACATGAACTCCAAGAACAGCTAAACCCAAACATAAAACTACTGTTCAATCTCAGCCTTACTACAGGATATGTACCCAAAGAGTGGCGTACAGCAACAGTGGTCCCTCTTCACAAAGGTGGTGCCTCAACGGATCCTGGAAACTATTGCCCTCAGATTTTGCTTGCTTGTACCTGTTACGGTGGTGAATTTTTCATTTTAACCTTGCCTAAAAAAGGGACTACAGGGGTGGAAAGAGCCTTATCCAGTATCCGGAATCCCAAGGGCGACAGGTGCAGTCCATCTCTGGCAAAGCGTCATGGTTTGTTGATCATGTCATCCCAGACAGACAGATACTGGATTCCCTTAGAATGAATACCAGAAGCTTAGCCAGTTGTTGAAGTCAATCATTTTGTCCGTGTACTGTGGTATCATTCTGGGTGATGGCAAGATGCTACTCAGGGCTAGGGTCATACCTGCCTGGGCTACAAGATCAGACAGCTCCTCCACGTCTCTTTTCATGTAGTCCAGGGAGGTACATGTCAGGTCATTCATACCAACATGGACAATGACAGAGTCATATTTGTACTTTTTGTGGAGTGACCTGAGTGCATGTGTTATGTGGTGGATCCTGGCACCTGACAGGCATCTGACAGTAACTTTCTCCTTGTTTAGCCTGGTGAGTGGAACATCAGTGTGCCTGACTATAGAGTTACCTATGACTAGAGTGTTGGGTATGTTGTATTGCCTTAATGGCTGTGGTTGAGTGGCACACTGAGTTTGTGGGCTATGTGTCATTTGGGTTGTGTTGGATGGTGGTGGTTGCTTGCGTTTCTGCTTTGGAGGTCCCTGTTGCTTGGGTAGATTTTTTATTTAGAGCCTCCATGAATGTAGGTGTGTGTTTTGTGTTTCTGTGTGTGTTTTGGTGGTGTAGGTTTTGAGGGACTATGTGATGAGTGTGGTGTGGTGCAAGTGTTTACCTTCTCCTCTTGACTGTCTATTCCAGTCTTGGGTGAAGAGAGCTTTGCTTCCAGTTTGGCTATATAAGTGCATCTCTCACAGGTTGTAGTGTTGGGTGGTAGGAGAAGAGGGTTGTCTGTGTACATGAGGCAATTGCTGCATTGCCCCAAGATGCCCAGATTCATCAGGTAGACAGGAGAAAACACTGGGAGCTGACCCTTAGACATGCCTGGATAGGTGCTTATTTATTAAGTACTAAAACTGTTTTCCTCTAGACAAGTGAGGAAAGTTGAGTGCTATAGTAATTTGTAGCTTATTTAGTGCTTACAATAAGTTCTGAACAAGTGCTGAGATCAAAGAAACAGATTTGAGTGCTGAAACTAGAAAACTGGTGTGATACTTACTTTGAATGAGACTGATTTGTGTTCAGATCTCACCAGGTCAAAGGCTACATTAAAGTCTGTCTGTGCCCCCAAGTCCCTCACTACTCACTCGACTCTTAGGGATGTGGTGTCAATATGACAGTTATAAGGGCTGGATGACTTCCTGGGGGTACTGTTGGGTATTTCTTATCATTTACTGCTAGTCCATGGTTCAGATGCCAGTTATTTGTCTGGGTTAGCCCTTTATGGAGAGCATTTCCTAGCAGTGGTTCATTTCAGGTGTGGATATATGCATCTCAGATTTGGCTTTTGTAGATTTTATTTGTCCTCAGATCTGTTTGTGCCATTTGACCATTTTATTGTAGGGGTCACTTTGGTGAATGTTTCATTTTGGTTCATGTATATACCAGAAACTGTTACTGAAGGGTTGTTTGGGGAAATATTTCATTCTGGTGCTTGTACATATTTTCGCAGAATGTTGAGATTTCTTTGCCTTGTTTATTTGGCCTGGCAAATTCTGTGTATGTTTTTATTTATTTATTTTTTGTCTTTTTTTTTTTAACCTCTAGACAGGTAACCAAGATGGTGTTTCTCATAGATGCATTGTATTGCTTATGAAACGGGGTCGCTTCTGTGAATGCTTCATGTTGGTGATTGCAGACACTAGGAGCTATTGCTGAAGGGTAGTTCACGGAAATGCTTCATGTTGGTTCTTGTGCATACATCAACATTTTAGTGTCACAGAAAAGATGTTGCATGGTTGGCTAATCCATCTGGCCATTTTGTCATCCTGGGAGCTGGCTGTGTTGTACTGAATCACTGGTAAAGTATGTCTTCTATCAGAAGACAAGCTATCTAGACTAGGTAACATGTCTTAGTGTTCAACAATTTTAGAAACGTCTAAGCAGAGTGAGGAAATCCATGTTGCTGTTGTGAATGGGAATATCTTGTGAGTCAGGTGACGGGCAGCAATCCCACCAAATGTTTTTTGCACCAGTGGTGATTACTACAGCAAATCTGTCATAAATGAGATATGAATTGGGGTGACTTAAAATTTTGAAGAAAGGAATGGTACATGTCCTACGTCCATTTTTTATAATTTTACTGATGACTGCACATACCCTTCAACCATCCAAGAGAAATTATATTTTGGTTGATTTTCCTGTTGGTGCTTGTACATAGGAGGAAATTTTACTGAATGGTTGTTTAGGGAAAATCTTTCATTCTGGTGCCTGTGCATATATTATATTGAAGGGCTCACTTGGGTGAATTCTTCATTTTGGTGGCTGTACATACTAGGAAATGTTACATGCGTTTCGTTTGGGTAAGCGTTTAAGTTTGGTGATTGTGAATTCCTCAACATTCTACTGAAGGGGTTGCTTGGGTGAAGTGTTCATGTTGGTGGTAGTACATACTAGGAAATGTTACTGAAGGCTTGTTTGGTAAAACATTTTATTTAGATGCATGTATACCTGGACATACTAATGAGGATGTTGCTTGGGGAAATAATTAATTGTGTATCAGGGAAGTACATGGTCTGACTGCTGATGTGACCACTGAGCAAAATAGTTGATTGTGTCATTTTGGTGCTTGTGCATACACAATGCAAACAACTGGAGGGGTTAGTGGGGAAACATAGAAATTAAGTCTGAAAATTAAATATGGTTACATTACTTAGAATACAGCACAGAAATGTAATTATAGTGTAATATGCCAGCATATAAAACATCACACACACCACTGACTAATTAAATAATGTAAAATAAGCAGACAAGAAATCACTTCTGCTTGTATTATTCTATTTGTGATTAGTAGTTGCATGAGTGAGATAAGTTATCACTTGTTGACAACTGCCAGCATGGAGCTACCATATTTTTTGTGCATTTTTCCTGGCTTTGTCAGTCGTGTGGAATTTACGTGGGGGGAAGGGCTCAGTAATATGTAAGTGTTATACTATTTTACTGAATTACTCAGGTGTTCTCCTTACTGATAATGAGTCTGTGTTACACAACAGCCGCACAAGGTAATATAATGAATACCTAGTCAACAGGTTATGTGCAGCAATTATCACCTTTGTCTGAGCATGCATAACTTTTCAGTACTGAAAGGAAGGTCATTATCACATTAGCAATAAGTACAGTTACAATACAGCAGTAAGTTATCACTTTTAGTAGAAGTCGTTATTACTTTGATGAATGCACAAGCCAGATTGTGTTTTTTCTCTATTTGTAGTCATTGCAAGCCACCCCCTCCATTCTTCATCAACTAGCTATCCTCCAAAACCTCTGATGTTTTATATATATATATATATATATATATATATATATATATCTGTGCATATGTGTGTATATCGATATATATGTATGTACATAATGTACTTGTACATATACACATACACATGAATATCAGTATGGTCAGGAAGGTTCCTCTTCAGAGATTTATGCCAACTGCTCTTGTGTTGGTGGGTTCATCACGGGGGGCATACCCAGCCATCCATGGATCTTGTGATCGACCTGGATTGCAGTTGGGAACTTGGAGACTCTTCAGTTCAGCCCCATTGTTCCAATAGATCTGTCAAACGTCAGTAGTAAACTGTTTGCATTTTCTTTGCTGTACAGGTTTGTCCACATTCTGACACTGTCATCAGTCAACCACTGGGAAGGCTGCGGTTTCAAATCAGAGCAATTTTTGAACACCTGCAGTCGTGGTGGCCATGTTGTCATTTTGTGTGGTCGGTGGATCTACAATCTGTCCTGACAGCATCACCACAAAAGATGTTCACCTGTTCAGAAGGGATGGCGTTCACCTAACTGAGGAAGGCATTGCCTTGTTATTGACTGACATCCACAATGGTGTGAGGAGAGCTATGCAGGATTGGAAATATGCAGCTTGTGAGAAGAATGGAAAACACCCATGACCAAGTAGGGACCAGTATGGTAAGTACAACTCTATTATGAAATGTGTTGTGTAAAATATATTTTTATGAGTTTGGCAAATTACTGTGGTAAGAAGCTGGTGAAGATGCTGAGAAAGAACTGTTTCAGGAGAGTGCTAGCATGTACAATCGAATATGTATTGTATGTGTATATGTATAATATTGATAGTTCCAACATATAAAAGAATTGGGCCTGTATGTTGTACACATGTGCAGATATCTATGTTTGTTTCGGACTTAGGTTATGGAAATTATGATTTTTTTTCATATTTTGGTAAATAACTTTGCAAGGGAGCATCTGAATGTGCTAAGTAATACCTCATTTTGAAAAGATTATTTATAGTTCTAACATGGTAAAAGAATGGTACCTGTATGTTGTACTCATAGGCAGATATCAAAGTTTGTTTCTGACTTAGGTTATGGAAATTATGATTTTTTCATATTTTGGTAAATAACTTTGCAAGGGAGCATCTGAATGTGCTAAGTAATACCTCATTTTGAAGACAGTACTGATAGTTCTAACATGGTAAAGAATGGTGCCTTTATGTTGTACTCCTGTGCAGATATCAAAGTTTGTTTCGACTTACGTTATGGAAATTATTTTTTTCATATTTTTGGTAAATAACTTTGCAAGGGAGCATCTGAATGTGTTAAGTAATACCTCATTTTGAAAACAGTATTGATGGTTCTAACATGGGAAAAGAATGGTGCCTGTATGTTGTACTCATATGCAGATATCAAAGTTTGTTTCGACATGGGTTATGAAAATTATGATTTTTTTTTCATATTTTGGTAAATTAACTTTACAAGGGAGCATCTGAATGTGCTAAGTAATACCTCATTTTGAAGACAGTATTGATGGTTCTAACATGGGAAAAGAATAGTGCCTGTCTGTTGTACTCATGTGCAGATATCAAAGTTTGTTTCAGACTTAGGTTATGGAAATTATGATTTTTTTTCATACTTTGGTAGATAACTTTGCAAGGGAGCATCTGAATGTGCCAAGTAATACATCATTTTGAAGACAGTATTGCTGGTTCCAACATGGTAAAAGAATTGTGCCTGTATGTTGGACACATGTGCAGATATCAAAGTTTGTTTGAGACTTATGGTTATGGAAATTATGATTTTTTTCATATTTTGGTAAATAACTTTGCAAGGGAGCATCTGAATGTGCTAAGTAATACCTCATTTTGAAAAGATTATTTATAGTTCTAACATGGTAAAGGAATTGTGCAAGTATGTTTGACACATGTGCAGATATCAAAGTTTGTCTGAGACTTATGGTTATGGAAATTATTATTTTTTTCATATTTTGGTAAAAAACTTTGCAAGGGAGCATCTGAATGTGCCAAGTAATATCTCATTTTGAAGACAGTATTGCTGGTTCTAACATGGTAAAATAATTGTGCCTGTATGTTTGACACGTGCAGATATCAAAGTTTGTTTTGGACTTAGGTTATGAAAATTATGATTTTTTTTTCATATTTTGGTAAATAACTTGGCAAGGGAACATCTGAATGTGCTAAGTAATACCTCATTTTGAAAAGATTATTTATAGTTCTAACATGGTAAAAGAATGGTACCTGTATGTTGTACTCATAGGCAGATATCAAAGTTTGTTTCCGACTTAGGTTATGGAAATTATGATTTTTTTCATATTTTGGTAAATAACTTTGCAAGGGAGCACCACATTGTGTGAAGTAATGCATCAGTTTGAAGACAGTGTTACTCCTTACATCATGGTAAAAGAACTGTGTCTAGGCACTGTACACACGTACAGATATCATAGTTTGTTTAGTCTTGTACGAATATGAAAATTATACATTTACAATACTTCTCATTATTATGCCCATATCTTTGCGAGGGAGCATGGTGATCACACAAATGATGCATCATTTTGAAGCTGACATTCAAATGCACAACTTCTACACTGATATGTAGGCTCTGTCTGTTACAGGTGATGAGATATTATGCTTTGTTTATTTATCAATTATGAGAAATAATATACTAATCATATTTCTGTGAATATCTCATGAAAGGAGTGTCACACAGTTATGGTTAAAGTATCATTTTAAAGCTGACATTCATACTAACAAATTAAATTCAAATTGTATGGGTCTGCATGGTACATACACCAATATATTGTGCTTTGCTTTTCCAAAAAATTAAAAAAATTGCACAATATCAGCATTCCTTGCCAAATATTTCATTATGACTTTGATATGCACTATCAACATTTACACTGTTGGAAAGGTCAGTGTCTGCTGAACAACTTTCGCGTCTACATTTTTAGTGTAGCTCTTATAGTTAAAGAGTTATGAGCATTTGTTTTCTGTGTAGTATTACAAATGGATTTTCTGAAAATGAGCTCAGGCTGCTCTGTTGTTCCTATGGTGGAATTCAGCAGGCAGCTTTTCCTGAGCTGCTCTGGAGTGAATGAGTTAAAAGAAAAGAAAAAGGGTAGATAGGAAAGTGGTGAAAAAAGGGGCACAACGAAGGAAAGACAGTAGGGAAAATAGCTAGGGATGTGCAGGAAGGGTGTAGGAAAGGTCCATAGCTGTCCATTTCTTCTACAGCAACGGCTGTGCTTATGCAATAAATTTGTTGGGACATTTGGACACTCACAACCCTGACAGAGGAGTGAGGACAACAATAGTATGTTGTGATACCAATTAGAAATGTTTACATGTGTCCAGTGGACACATGTGCAAAATGGACAGCTATGTATGGGGCATGCGTTTTTTGCAGGAACAGATTGACCTTCTTTTCTTTTATGTTTAGGTGAGAGTGGGATGTTGGGGAAGGAGAGTAGGTATGATCAGGGAGGATAGTTTGGGTAGGATGACAGACAAGACAAACAAGACGTATAAAGGGGTGGTATATGACACATGTGGGGGGGAACACCTTGGATGGGGAGAGGTGTTTGGAAATCGCAAGACCATGAGCCCACCAATGGATACAGTGGGACTGAGGTCCCCACCCATGGGCAGTCACCACTGCACCTTCACAGCCCAGAAGGTGGCTGTGCTGAGGGCTGTGTAGGAGGGGTAGGCTCACCCTCTAGTTGCGCCACTCGGCCCTCAAGCTGGCATAGGCAGTCTGGAATCTCCCTTTTGAGCTCCTTACGCACCACGGCCCGTACCGTACCATGGGTGACAGGTTCCTGTCTGCTCCTGCTCCCAGGGGGGGCCAAGCCCTTTCCCCTGTGGCAGTTCCACCTGAAGGTGGTGCAGGGCCAATGGACAAGGAGGTCCCAGGCTGGGCCACAGATGTGCTGGTGCCCAGTGCCATGGCCACCTGAGGTGGGACAGGTGGGTCCGCTGGTACCGGCCTTCCCATACATACTACATTTCAGGCAGATATGGGTTAGTAATAGTCAACAGCATTCACAATTATTTATAACAGCATGCATAGGTATTCCCTTTACCCAGGGCACCAGATATAACATAGTTGCAGAGCAGGCAGAACTCATGCATATATGGGTAAACAGTGGCCATTACAACAACATGCCGGTTTCATTGATGGCAACAGGCCACCAATATGGGTGTATTTTAACATGGCACATGCATAGAAGCAGATGTGAATATTTATAAAACAATAGGACATATGTCCCAACAAAGGGTAGGAGTGAAGACATACCAAATGAGTTGTGTAAAACGGTTATGTTTGCACATATGGTAGGGGTGAGAGAGAGAGAGAATTCAATTAACAACTAATACATCCTTGTAGTTTTCACAACATTCATAGTCACTGCAGTGGTCTGGCCCTTACATGTATTATTACACTACCCAATGGCGTTATATTGTACAATGGTATGTTTGTAGATTAGTATGTACGGGACCTGTGTCTTATGTACTGGCTTGACAAGTTGCAGGTGTTAATACAACATGTTTTGAGACTGCTCTCATACACTTTAGGTGAGATGCTGGGATGACAGGTATGTTTGCATGTACATAATCTGACTATGTACAAGTCTGACTATCAGTTATATGTCATTAACAGCTGCCTACATTTCTTGGATCTTCACACTAATTTGTCAGGGGACAGGGCAAAAGGCAGGTGATGTGGGCCATTTATCAGGACATACTGGGCAGATTGGAACAGTTGAGGGGTATGAATATGCATACCACTGTCTATTAAAACATTCTAGCAAAAATCTGTACAGTTGCTAAGTGTAAATATGCATACAGCTTTCTCTCTGAACATTCTAACAGACTGTGTGCAGTTGTGTGGAATGATTATGCATACAACTTACTAGCGCTCCTGGGATCCAAAGCCCTGCTGTGTGTGACAAAAGAATCACAGTTAAGATCACTGTACACTATGCTATTAGGCAATTGTTGTGAGACTTTGCAATGTATTTTGTGTAATATGACTGACCTGTTTTCACTTCCAACATGGTAATACAGCACTTCATACACATTGTATCTGCATACCACAGTGTGGGTAACACTGCTTACTACAACAGTACTATTTAATAACTGCAACAGTACAACAACATATGACTGTAGAGTAAACAGAAGCAATGCATGGGTTGCACCTTTAATTGCAGCATATTACACTATTCTGTATTCTGGTACAACAGTTTCTTAGGCTCTTACATTTATTTGTTATGACAGTACGTGCAGGCTATTTACTAACCTGCCTCGCAGCGCATCCTTTACAGCCTAGCATCATAGACTTGCTGGTTTGCAGCATGCTCATCTGCAGCTATCAGAGAAGTACAGTGATATTTATCCATACCTATCCATAGTATACACAAGCTAGGCAATTATTAACTAAGTAATGGAAGGAGTACTTACTCAGTTCTGGAGCATTCTGCATCTGCCTTCCTTCCTGGATCCACTGTTCCAGGACATCCCCCCTCCACTGCTTCAGGTCTGCATGGTGGTGCCTGACCTGCTCAACAGTCCAGGGGATACCTGGGGCACTAGTGAGGTCATGGGCGAGACTGTCCCAGGCTTCCGTTTTGTAGTGTGAGCCCTGGTACAAGCCCTGCAGTAGTCTCCTGTCATGATGCTTTACCAGAAGCCATACCATGAATTTGGACTTCTGGATGCCCCAGCGCTGCGCTCTAAAGTGAGTGCCTTTTCCCACTCCAGCCATTCTGCCTGCAGGGGGATGCTACAACCAGTTATGAGCCGTATTCCTGACTCTTCGGTTTAAGTAGGGCCAGATTCCCACACTTTTCAGTAATTGGTTTCAAAAAGGCTAAGCTATGGGCACACATGCTTACTTCAGGTTGGCACTGCTTAAAAAGGCGTACCTGCGGGCATATTGTATTGGCTTCTCTACACATTTCTTACAATTACTTAGTTGGGCTGTGCGGCAGTTAGCATTACTTATTGGTCATCTAGCATTATATATGACTTTTGTCAATGATGTCTTACTCCTTACAGGTTATATATGTGTCTGGTATCAGTCATTCATGTGTACATACATTGTATGGGGTCCTGGGGACTTCTGAACCTTATTACAATGACACCTCAACTCTATGTTTACTGCAGTACTCCAATCACATATTTATGGTCTGTGGCAGGTTATAGAACATTACACTGTACAAAGATTCATTTCACATATTTGATTTGTTTCCCTGTTGTAAGGATTAGTTTGCTGATACCTCTTTTTTATGTATTGCTATCATGGCATAGTGGTTTACTACTATGACTGTGATGTGCAGGGTCCTGATTTCTAGCCTTGCAGAGGCTGGTTCTTTTGTTACTGGCCAGAACACGAGCTCTTGGGTACAGAGTGATTAAGGCACTTTAAAGCAGTTGTGAGTGGGTGTGCGTGGGTTTGCATGGAGCTAAACAATGCTAACCTCCGGTCACAGTTTCTTACACTCATTTAGCCTCTACATTGCTTCACCAGTGTGATACTCACATACCTGCAGCCAAACAGGCTTATACCCGCTTGCTCCCGCACTTGCAAATGCACTGCATTTGGTGTTTGCATCTGACACTCACACCCCTGGGTGGGAGTGAGGACTATGATATTACCTTGTGATACCTATTACATCAGATAACATGCCTACAGTATCGGGAATGGCTGCCCATTATGCGTAAGCATGCCGTTTGACTGTACGGATCCCGCAGCCTGTCCAGAGTTTGATTCATACTATTGGTGTGTTCCTCTTACAATCTGCACCTGTCTGGCTAATACATGAGAACTGACACCATTCAATACAAGCAAGTAATTGGGTTTTGGAACCCACACCCTTCAGCCGAGTCATGCTACTGCATACCTATTATTCTATCATTTTTCTAAGGTTAAAAGTGGAATATCTGCTTTCTGTCCCTATCAGACCTCTCAAACGATTGGGGACAAATATCAACTGAATCAGGGACAAGTCATGACAACTTCAGGGACAATCAGGGACACATTTAAAATATTAGTGCTATTAACTTGACACATTGACAGACTGAGAGCATATGAATTAATATACATTTTCTGAGGTAAATGAAGTTCATAACTCTTAAATTTTGTCATTATTCATTGCGTGCAATTCACCACCTTTCCTCCAAAAGTCACTAGTTTTAGGAGGGAATAAGTGGGACAGAGTTAGAATTTGAGTCAAAATCAGGGACGTCCCTGGAAATCAGGGATAGTTCAGAGGTATGGTCCCTATTTGTTCCCCCAATGGTTTATGTCCTGTCCAGTGGATTTGCTCTTAGGGGTTGAGAGGTATGGGCGTAAGCTATGCCCATTTCAAAATATTACTTACATCCTCTGGTCGGTCCTAATATGACTGCACCAGCTAACACCTCCATGCCTAGGCCCATAATTGCATACCCATAGTTCCCCCACCTGCCCCTCTTCTACAGCACTCATCCTTACTGTGGGTGCAGGTGGGGTATAAACACACCATTACACACTGTCCACTCTCCACGTGTCAGGACACATGTCGTATGTTGCGTCGACCCATGGGTTATCAGGCTTGCACAACCTATTGGTCCATGTATGTCTACAGCCTGGTTTGATGAATCATTACAGGGACTGACTCCGATGATCAGTAAATTTTGGGGTGTCCCACAAGGGACATTGATGTCTTTGTTTCCAGATTAGACCTGGCAGGTCTCTCCCACTGGTAGTATCCTGCCGGTGGACTGGGAAGCAGTGGTATGTTTACTTTTATTGTGTGTCTGTATATCTCACTGGTCTAGCTGGAGGGGGGGTGGGCTGATGCTACTTGTTACACATTTGTTGATTGGACCCCTCACCCCCATATGCATGGCCTGTGAACCTATGTAATTCGTAACTGCTGTATATTATCCTAGCTATATACATGTGTATATTTACAGTCACATATACACACATATATATATACATTACTATATACAGATATATCTGTATATGTATGCATACATGTATATATTTATATATTGCTGTCTATATATATATCTAACAACATATGGGTCTATGGATGTCTGCATATGTATATATCTATATGTGGGTATGTATATGTATTCTGTCTCTGTATGTATACAGTTGTACTACAGAGAGGGAGACGTATGTCGCTATGGGTAGACATACACACACGTACCTCTACATATATACATCTACTTATGGTTATTCCGTTCCCTGCCATATAGATTACACTTTGCTGCAGCAGTGGGACTCGTAGTGGGTGTGGCTGCTCGTTGGGCAATGCCTCTGCCCAATGAACACTTTTGCTTACATCCCTGGGGCTGTCCATATAGGCCTACATCAGCCAACACCTGCACACCTAGACCCATAACTAGCTACCCATAGTTCCCCCACCCGCACCTCCTCTACAGCACCCATCCTTACTCTGGGTCCTGGTCGGGTCTGAACACACCACTGCATGCTGCCCACTGTCCATTTCACGGGACCCATGTCATACATTGTCTCAATCCATGGGTCATCAGGCTTTCGCACTCTTGTCATCCAGGTATTTACACACCCCACTCAAAATGGTCGGTGTATCACCTTCCTTTGGTCTTATGTCAATTTTTGGGGCATCCTGCAAGGGATTCTCCTGTCTGTGTTCCAAGATTAGATTTCACGGGTGCACTGTGTACCCCCCCCCCCCGGTTGTATCCTGTCTTTGGTCTGGGGAGCAGTGGACTATTTACCTTATTTGTGGGTTTGTGTGTATGTTTCCTGTGTCCGGCTGAGAGGGGGGTGGAAGGTCATGCTACGTGTTTCAAGTTTCTTGCCTGGGCCCCTCACTTCCATTGGCATAGCTTGTGAACATATGTCATTCTTGTGTGCTGTTTCCTATCATAGCTGTATATCTGTGTATATCTACGCACACATACACACACACACACACACACACACACACACACACACACACACATATATATATATATATATATATATATATATATATATATATATATATATATATATATATATATATATATATATATATATACATACATATATGTATATGTCTGCAACTATATATATATATATATATATATATATATATATATATATATGTGTGTGTGTGTGTGTGTGTGTGTGTATACATATGTATATATATATATATATATATATATATATATATATATATATATATATATATATATATATATATATATATATATATATATATATATATATATATATATATATATATATATATATATATATATATATATATATATATATATATATATATATATATATATGTATATATATATATATATATATATATATATATATATATAGATATATATATATTTATGTGTGTGTGTTTGTAAAGCAATGCATACCCCGTGCAAATGCATTTACACATGCTTACTGGTATTTATATATGCTTAAACCTGCTTACTAGGGCCTTATTCATTATGACACTGGCACTTCGCTCCAGTTAACTTTTAATTGTTATTTTGCAGGTTATACAGTGGACAGATGTCGAAATATGGTCATATACAGATTACCGATGGAAAATGGGGTCCAGGGAAGTAAACAGTGTGGGAAGAAATAGCCAAGGAATTGTTATGGCCAGGCTTGTATAGGCCCTAGGGCTGTTAGCCTAGTACCAACCTATGAACCTATGGTATGTGCTGCAGTGGGATTTGAAACGGGAATGTCTGTTCATTAGGTGGATGCTCTAATCAATACACTATTGCTGTGCTGCTTCATTTGCATATATACCCATATATCCATGACTTCTAGTTCCTCAAACACCCATCCCAACACCTCACTAACACTGCAGTCCTCCATTCTCCAGTTGGATTTGCGGTCTATCCACACCACTACACATTGGCCACTCCCTACTCCTATAGACCCATCCCATCGGTTAACTCACTCCACGTATCCTCAGAAATCCCGAACTTTTAGTCCACAAACATTGGTGACATGAGCGACCAATAGGACTCTATTCACAATTTTTGGGTTGTCCCACATGGGACACGCATGTCTTTATTTTAAGATTAGACTCTATACTTCATTACATCCTTACTCCCGTTAACATGACACTACAATAAATTAATAAGTATGACTATGTGGTAATGCACACATTACACATGAGAGCTAATTATGTACGAGTTCCGCCTAATTCCTTTACAAATAGACCAGTTTAGTAATTGGCGATGCTGTAGTAGGCAGATCACAGGAATGATTCCATGTGTGAGAAAGACATCACATTTGATTTTTTCAGCACAGCACTGACTTCAGACATTGTACACACTTCTGCGTTTTAGCAGTTTCGTCCCTTCCCTCTTATGCACAACCTATTATTCTATCTACTGTTGAGGTTTGTAAGGGCACATTCATGTTATTTATGTCTGCAAATGGAATGAATGTGTTACATGGAATGTACTTCAACATATAGATGTATGCATGTGAGTATGCATATATACTTGTGACAAACTCGCTGACCTCCATGAGGCAGTCCAATTAGAACAAGCCCATCCATCCCTGACACGTCTGGATCCATAAATTCATACCCATAGTTCCACCACCCACCTGAGTTCAACATACACACATACCATCCATTGTCCATTTACTATCGCAGCCATGACACACCTTCACACATTGCCCTCTTCCCGGGCATTAGGGGCCCTAAACATATGTTGTACCAACCCATGTATTCTCAGGCTCTCCCACCATTTAGTCCTTGAACATACCTGCCCTTGCTTGTGTAATGGTCGATGGCCAATCATTCTATCAAGTTTTGGGTAGTCCCACCAGGGACTACCCTCTGATTGTAAAGTAGACTTAGCAGATCAACAATGTTACTCCCACTGGTAATATCCTACCTGTGGTGTGAGTTCAGAGCTTTGCTCACTCCTGCCCAGCTTGATATGACATACACTAACAGCGCTCTATAAAACTGGGGTTGCTGTTGATTCCCTTCTCATTCCTTTTGTATGCTTTATTGTTACGACATTCATTCTTCATATATATATATATATATATATATATATCTATAGATATGTAAATATATATATATATATATATATATATATATATATATATATATATATATATATATATATATATATATATATATATATATATATATATATATATATATATATATATATATATATATATATATATGTTACACATCTCTACATACTGATATACATGTCCTATGTTGGGCACTGCTTACACCCACACAAGCGCACTCAGACTTGCTTACTGGTGCTTATATATGTTTACTGCTGCTTATTTGTACTTACACCTGCTTACAAGTGCCTTATTCATTATGACCCACTTTGATTGAATGAAATTTAGTTAAACATCTCATGCGATACTCATGTTCACATTTACATGTTATTATGTTGGTTTTACAGCAAAACGATATTCATTCTACATGGAAAATGATATGTGCTATAGTTGGACTCGGACCGTGAATGTCTGTTCATTAGGCGGATGCTCTAACCACTACACTACTGACATTTATGTTGATTCCGCAAGTTTTTCTCTATTTGAATGATTTTGATGTGTAAGCTATGCTTGGCAGAGGGCAGCAACGTGCAAACATGCTGCTCTTTGTTACACTTTCAATATTGCAGCAGTACAAATGTATAATAGGGACACTGGGAATCTAATTGTGAAAGTTCTAGGGACAGGGCTCAACATTTCACTACGTGCTTGTGTTTTTACTACTTCAATTTTAATTCACTGTTCATGGACACTCTTGTATGCTTAGCATACATTTTGGTATCCACAGACACTGAATTACTGGCTTACTATTAGAGGCGGGCTCTAATAGTAAGCATAGTAGGTTGTGCAACTGTCGGGGCATGTTTATGCTTCTGTAGAGCACTTGTACATGCCCCCTGCACTCACACACATGTCCTGTGCACGTTGAGGGTGCAGCAGCACGCTCTCATAAATATTCATATGGCACTGCTGCACCATCTGTAATGAAGACGCTCGGCACAAGGCTAAAACCGTCCTTGTGCCGAGCTTCATGAATCCTGGGGTAAGTGTCAAAATGTTGTAATTTCCGAAGGCCTTAGCAGAGCTGTTTGTTAGTGAGTTTAAAAACTATTGTTGAGAGAGAGACTAAAAGCATTTTGTCTTGGACCATTAACCCCAGCACTGTTTATGCTCTTTATCTATGTAAGTAGGATTGTAGCACTGTGATTTCTCTTAGGAATAGCTAAAGATTAGAGAGTTAGGTTAAGTGTTTTGTTTTACATCAGACATGTCCTGCTGTATTGTTTTAAGTTTCTGTATGATCTCTGAACTCCTAGATATCTCTGTAGTGTAGTAGTATTGTCTTGTGTTTTATTTATTTATTATTAAATATTTTAAAACCTTTACCTATGGCTGGTTTGTGTAGAGATAGTAGTCTCTAGAGTACATTGCATATTTATACAGTTCATTGTAATAGGCCACTCTAATAAGCCTTATACTGAATAGTCACATTACCAACTGGATAATAATATTGCACAGTAATAATTGGACACCCTTTAAAGGGCCTTTGGGTAGCTGATAATTGTTAGCTGGTGGTGGCAGAAATTACTACCGTATAGTCTGGGTAAAGGGGCACAGCTGGAGAATCTGTGTCAGCTTTTCCCAGGAGTGTCTGTAAAGTTGTATAAATACATATCTCAAAGCTACCTGGGCAGGGACACAAAGCACTGGTGGGATAGAGAGGGTACTGGAGGTTAGCTTGCCAGCTAGGCTGAGATCTGGACCCCATAGCTGTGCCTGTGGGGAGTCTTATTGGGGACCTGGAGAAAAAGGGAGCAACCAGCTCCAGACTGACTGTGATCTCTGTGTGCACTTAAGGGAAATTGTACTTTACTGTGTGTATTTGTTATCCTTTCCTCTTCCATGAGATGACCTCCCTGGTGTTAGTGGTGAGGATTAATGCTCATTTATTGCTAGTCCCAGTACATGGTCATCACAAATGCCATTGACTATTATGGCAAAATGCTGATTTGGGTTTAAAAGCTTATTTCCAATTGTTTTTCTTATTTTCAGGCTTATCCTGTTTGCCCACTGCTACTCTACCCTTCAACAGCCGAAATCGGCCAAAAAAAAAAAGTTTTTTTTTATAATTTTGCAATTATTTCTTATGACAATGGCCATATATTTCGCCATTGGCATGCCTACTACACTGAATACATGCTTTGTTTTCAGCTGTCATGCTTCCATTTTGAAATTTGCAGAAATGTATTCAGTTAGTAACCAAATACATTACTGCAGGTTACATTATTCCTGCACAGATGCCTGCCTGCTTCCTGGATTGCTAATTCACCTAATTTGCATGGTTTTCACCAGAAAATGAGGTAATTAGCATACAGCAGTGGTGTCCATGCAGAAATAGTGTAGGAGCACTTGTGCTCATCCCTGGAACTTGTTCCTGGATTGCTAGTCAGCCATATTGCATGCAGCAGCTCTTGCACTATTCTTGCACTCTGTGCAGAGCTTGCTGAATCCGGGGAACATCTACATCTACAGACCTGGGGATAAAACATGATACTGACCATTGCAATTCATACACACTCTGCTAGACCCACTTCCGTAATAATTCCTATGATAAAAAATGACACCATTAAATACTTCCTGTAGACTTTTACACCTTTCTATCAAATTAGTTTAGATTAAATGAATTTTAGAAGAAATGTGTTTTTTATAAAATGGGTTTAGATGAAATAAGCTTTAGATGTTATGATATGTGTATATATATATATATATATATATATATATATATATATATATATATATGTGTGTGTGTGTGTGTGTGTGTGTGCGTGTGTGTGTGTGTGTGTGTGTGTGTGTATATGTATATATATATATATATATATATATATATATATATATATATATATATATATATATATATATATATATATATATATATATATATATATATATATATATATATATCTACACACACACACACACACACACACACACACACACACACACACACACACACACACTTCCTATTAGAAGACCAAAGACGTATTCTTTCGAATGTGTCTTGTTCAAACTTAAAAGACTGAAATTGCAAAATATCGAAGTGGCTTTTAAGTGAATTCTTTCCCTGGGAAAGAATTTGTTTGGCCGCTTCATTACTTTGCCATTTTTGGCACTGTAGTGCTGTCTTGGAGTTGGTATATTTAAGTAGGGTGGGTGTAGGGGGTGCAGCCCCCCACATCGGGAGGTGTGGGTGGCGAAGCCCCCCATTTAATGTAATATTTAAAGTGCTTTGTTTTTTATTTATTTTTTTTGTTGGAACAGCAATTTTTTTTCCCTTGGAAAAAAATCACTGTTCTCACAGTTCGACATTGTAAGCTTCCGCTTACATAGGGTCGATTAATCACCATTCACTTTTTTAAGCATTCGGTGATCTAATATAGACCCATATACACACACACACATATATATATATATATATATACATATATATATATATATATATATATTTATTTTTTTACACACACACACACACACACACACACACATATATATATATATATATATATATATATATATATATATATATATATATACATATATATATATATATATATGTATATATATGTATATATATATATATATATATATATATATATATATATATATATATATATATATATATATATATATATACATATATATATATATGTATATATATATATATATATATATATATATATATATATATATATATATATATATATATATATATATATATATATATATATATATATATATATATATATATATATATATATATATATATATATATATATATATATATCGAAACTGGTTGAATGGTGATATAGTCAATAGCTTTCCTGGCTGATTATTTTGATCAGGAAAACGTATTAACTTTCGTGATATCACTGTGATATTCCAGTTGGAGAATATGCCCCTTACCCAGTATTATACAATCTCAAAGTAAGTATGTATAAATAGCAGGGGTTATAGAGGGAACAGAAGTGTTTTTGATTGCATGTTCCATGGTGGTTATGTCTTGGAGCATGTGCATTGTGCTGTCAGTGCATTTTTTTCAACTATTTTTGTTGATCTGATGAGTGTCAATAATTTTGATTAACTCTAGTAAACATATATCTTTATCTATTCAAAAGCATCCAACAGACCAATGAACAGCAGAACAGCTATATATAAAACAATAGTTTAAGTTAGAGCTTTCGTAGCGCAGACACACTACTTCATCAGACCTAAAATACAACTAAGAATCCATCAATAAATTTCAGCATTCAAAAAACAGCAGCACCAATCATATTGCCGTATTCATAAAGCAACAAGTCTAAAAGAGACAGTGTAATGAAAAATATAAAATATATACATATATATCACTGCTTTATAACTAACTCTTAAATCTATAATATGTACATATAAAAAAGTTGCTTACAATAAAAAACAGAAAATCTGAAATGACACATAACACAATTTGAAAAAAAACATATAAAAACATATAAAAAGCCATATCTCATTTAAGCAGTGGTCTTCACTTTAAAAAGGGTTTTAAAGGTACCCTATCATTTAACCCCCTTCCTTTGTCTGCTCTCAAACTAATTCACAATATCACACCCTCTCTCTTTCTTCTTGACCCTATTAACAACAAGAAACCTATATGTATGTGATGCATCAGTTTTGCACACATGCTTAGCTAAATCATTAGTCTGGTCACCATTCCTAATTTTAAGAAGATGTTCTCAAATTCTAAACCTAAGCTTCCTTTTAGTCTTCCCAATGTAGAAGGATGAGCAGGAATTGCAAATAGCTCAATAAACTACATCATGGCAAGTAAGGGTGATAAAGGATAGTGAGGGAAAGGTTCTCACAAGAGAGGAGAGTGTGTTGAGTAGATGGAAAGAGTATTTTGAGAGGCTGATGAATGAAGAGAATGAGAGAGAGAGAAGGTTGGGTGATGTGGGGATAGTGAATCAGGAAGTGAAACAGATTAGCAAGGAGGAAGTAAGGACAGCTATGAAGAGGATGAAGAATGGAAAGGCTGTTGGCCCAGATGACATACCAATGGAAGCATGGAGGTGCTTAGGAGAAATGGCAGTGGAATTTTTAACTAGATTGTTTAATGAAATTTTGGAAAGTCAGAGGATGCCTGAGGAGTGGAGAAAAAGTGTTTTGGTACCTATCTTTTTTTTTTTTTTTTTTTTTTTTTTTTTTCAATTCCTTTTTATTAGGGTTATATCAAAACCAAATGAAGACAAGAAAACGATATAACAGAGAATAAAACAATAACAAACAATATACAGACCTACAAACATAAAACCTATATACATTAGATAACCTATATACAGTTCTCACCTATATCAAGCTATGCAGCATACCGAAATATGCGTTACAATCATGTCAGAATGAGTTCAGATATCATTTTCCAAGTGTCCTTCTGGTTTCCTCATGGAATACCATAAATATTTATGAGCCAGGAGTTGTTTACTAGCTGTTTGCTTGAATCCATCCCAAGTTATTTTGGACCTGTCTTTCCAATTTAATGTGATGTAGTATTTTATTAGCATAAATGTTGTAACTAGAATGTGCATGTGATTATTCTTCATTCCTATAGGAGGTACGTGTAAGAGGGCAAATTTCCAGGATAAGGTTGATTTTTCATAGCCCATTTTCTCTAATTTGACTCTTAAGGCACACCAAAGTTTGTATGTACATTTACAACTCCAAAATATATGAATAATATCAGCTTCTTTGGAGGGGCAGAATTGGTAAAAAGGTGGGAGTTCTTTGTACATTTTATTTAATATTGTGGGCGTAAAATATGCGTTGTTTAGGATCATAAGTTGAGTATATCTGAGCTTCTGAAGGAGAATGTCTTTGGAAAATTTCTGAATTGCCTGTGCAATTATATTGGAGGTAATTGTAGGGTCTTGTTTTGTCCAGTAATTGGAGTGGATAGATTCTTTTGTGTGTCTAAGTGAGATAATGAATTTCTAGGTATTTGAGATCATTTTTTTTCCTGTGTCATCATATCCCAAAGTGTTCTACATGTATCTATATGTTGATCTGGGATGTCAGTATCCTTCCAAAATCTGTAACATACTTCTTTCAGTTGTCTTATCATAATTGTATATTTAAACGGGAGATTAAGTTTGTTTCTAATATTAGTTATAGATTCCTGCCTAAGTAGATAAATGTCTAAAACTGTCTTTTCTAATAATTCCTATGATAAAAAATGACACCATTAAATACTTCCTGTAGACTTTTACACCTTTCTATCAAATTAGTTTAGATTAAATGAATTTTAGAAGAAATGTGTTTTTTATAAAATGGGTTTAGATGAAATAAGCTTTAGATGTTATGATATGTGTGTATATATATATATATATATATATATATATATATATATATATTCAGGTCAATCATCTTTTCATTTAGTTGAATATTGGGGTTAAGGTGTAATGGTTGGAAAGTATAAAAAGCAGTTAATAGATTTAGCGTTGGTACCTATCTTTAAGAATAAGGGTGATGTGCAGAGCTACAGTAACTACAGAGGGATAAAATTGATCAGTCACAGCTTGAAGTTATGGGAAAGAGTAGTAGAAGCTAGGTTAAGAAGGGAGGTGATGATTAGTGATCAGCAGTATGGTTTCATGCCAGGAAAGAGCACTACAGATGCAATGTTTGCCCTGAGAGTGTTATTGGAGAAATACAGAGAAGGTCAGAAGGAGTTGCATTGTGTCTTTGTAGACTTGAAAAGCATATGACAGGGTGCCTAGAGAAGAGTTGTGGTATTGTATGAGGAAGTCGGGAGTGGCAGAGAAGTATGTAAGAGTGGTACATGATATGTATAAGGGTAGTGTGACAATGGTGAGGACTGCAGTGGGAGTGACAGATCCGTTTAAGGTGGAGGTGGGATTACATCAAGGATCAGCTCTGAGTCCTTTCTTATTTGCAGTGGTGATGGACAGGTTGACAGATGAGATCAGACAGGAGGCCCCGTGGACTATGATGTTTGCAGATGACATTGTGATCTGTAGTGAGAGTAGGAATCAGGTCAAGGAGATTCTGGAGAGGTGGAGATATACTCTAGAGAGCAGAGGAATGAAGGTCAGCAGGGCTAAGACAGAATATATGTGTGTAAATGAGAGGGAGGGTAGAGGAATGGTGAGGATGCAGGGAGTAGAGTTGGTAAACGTGGATGAGTTTAAGTACTTGGGATCAACAGTTCAGAGTAATGGTGAATGTGGGAGAGAGGTGAAGAAGAGAGTACAGGCAGGGTGGAATGGGTGGAGAAGAGTGTCAGGAGTGATTTGTGACAGACGGGTACCAGTAAGAGTGAAAGGGAAGGTCTACAAGAGGGTAGTGAGACCAGCTATGTTATATGGATTGGAGACAGTGGCATTGACAAAAAGGCAGGAGTCAGAGCTGGATGTGGCAGAGTTAAAGATATTAAGATTTGCACTCAGTGTGACTAGGATGGATAGGATTAGGAATCAGTATATTAGAGGGTTGGACAGTTTGGAGACAAAGCAAGAGAGATGAGATTACATTGGTTTGGACATGTGCTGAGGAGGGATGATGGGTATATTGGGAAAAAGATGCTAAGGATGAAGCTGCCAGGTAAGAGGAAAAGAGGAAGGTCTAAGATAAGGTTTATGGATGTGGTGAGAGAGGACATGCAGGCTGTTGGTGTAACAGAGCAAGATGCAGAGGATAGGAAGAAATGGAAAGAGATGATCCGCTGTGGTGCCCCCTAACGGGAAAAGCCAAAAGATGATGATGATGGCTATTGCAATCTGCTCGAACATTAAAAGAAAACTCAGAACCCAAATCTGGGTGTACAAACCTATTACTGGAATCAATAAACCTACAATGGTCACAACTGTAACAAGGTAAAGTACCTTTCTTGCCATTTATGAGATTCATTCTGTTACCACTGCTCTTATAACATAGAAATCTCTTCAACGACTTCTGATTTTTTGAAAAAAAAAGGCTGTGTTTATCCCCCACAATATCACATATCTCTTCATTCTGCATCACCATGAGCCAATACTTTCTAATAACATCAGTGGCTAGATGTACATCACTTGAAAATTGTATAGGTACCCATACATAGTTCTTAGTCAACTTATTCTTATTAATGCTCTTGGTCACATGTGGAACTCTTTGACTAGAAAAGTAAGGTTTACCTACATCTTCCCTCAACTTAGCAGTGTTAGACAAAATGCTCTGAGAGGTGGAATCCATATGACCCCTTACTAAAAACCTTTTCTCAAGGTTTGCTAACTCTCCCTTAAACACCTCATCTTCAGCAGTCAACCTAGAAGCTCTCAACGTTTGACCCTTCACCACATTCCTATAAATGTGGTTAGGGTGTATACTGCTCCTGTGAAGTAAATGTTTTCTTTGGCAGTCTTTCCTATGCATTCTGGTAGATAGGTAACCATCTACATTCCTGTATATACTGATGTCAAGGAACTTAGCCTCCACACTTGTGTACTTTGCCTCAAATCTCAAAAAGTTGCAGGTCTTATTGATTTCCTCACAGAAACTTTCTAATTCAATAATACTGCTCTTCAACAATAAAAACAAATCATCACTGAAATGTCTATAAAAAATGATATGTTTACAACTATCAAAGATAAAATGTATTTGCTCTCCCAGGTAGCCATGAGCAAATTAGCATAGCTGTTTGCACTAGATGTGCCCATGGCTACCCCTTCCATCTGCAAATACAATTTGTGCTCAAACATCATGATATAATTATTCAGAACTAGTTATAAGATGGCATGTTAAATCAATACATGTCTGGTCATAAGTCCCATCTCCAACTAAATAATGTCTCAACATTTGTACTGCCAGGTCATTTGGTACGGATGTAAAAAGAGAGCATACATCTAATGTAACCAACAGCAACGGCTCTCTTTGAATCCCACTATCATTCAAAAAAATCAAACAAGTCTTGTAAAACCTGTCTTGAATCCCTAAGAATATGAACACTTTCATCAACAGTGGGTCATAGGTTCTTCTCTCTATATATAGACAAGGGTTTTGTGACCCAGTTCTTGCCAGAAACATTTGGTCTAAGTGGGGGGACATTGGGGTTCTTGTGAATCTTAGACAAACCATTAATAATATGAACAAAGGGTTTAGGCACTTTAAAGTAATTATACAAATTCAAATCAATCATATTTCTTCCAAAACCGCATTATAAATCATATCCTAACTTCACAACTAAATCATTCCTTTGACTATTTGTAATAGGTATATAGGTCTTAGCATCACTGAGCATGCCACACATAGCAACATTATAGTATTCCCTGTTCATAATCACTATGGGCCCACCTTTATCGGCAGGATTAATAACAATACTATTATCAGACTGACATTCTGTCAAAGCTGCATATTCCTTTTTAGTCATATTATAAAAGTTAACACATTTCTTGCTACTCATTTTATCAAGCAACTCATTCTCACATAACTGAACAAAGGTATCCATAACAGGATGACCCTGAGGGATAAAAGTACTAGGCTTTCTATACAATTTATCATTATTGTCAGACTCATTTTTAAACAGTTTCAAAAGTACATTTCTGTTAAACATTTTTAAGTTTAATATAATCTCTCTTACCTCTTGACTCTGTGCAGGTATAAATGACAGCCCTTTATTCAACAATGTAGTCTCTGTAGTGCTTAAAGTTCTTGTTGAGATATTCCATATCAGAGAATCTTCCAGTCTCACTTCCAGCCCTGCCATACTCTTGATGGGGTATCCTGTGAGTTTTCCCTTCTCATCTAATCCCTGGTGTAATCCCTGCAATCTCCTTCCTTCAGCAATGATGGATCCAGTTGAATTAGAAGGGTATGAAAACCTGAAGCTTCAGGTTGTTGTGTAATCTCTTGCTCTAGTTAGAAATCAATTTGTTCAATTGATAACGCTGCTCGGGGTCTTCTGTGCTTGCTACGAATGTGGTAGCACCCTTCTTCCTACTTTTTTGTATTCCTTCTGCATCTTTAGCAGGGGGAGATGCATTAGCCTTTCTCTTAGCTCCCAGGCATTCTTCACTATGCACAGTGTCACTAGGAGATAGGGCAACAGTCCACGAGTCACTGGTAACCTCTGTATCCCTTGCTGGTTGTGTTAAGGTGATCTCGGTGGTACTGGAGGGATTAGATTGCATATTAGGCCATACAAAAACATGGTCCACCTTAAAATCATGAATATCCCTCTGCAGTTTGCCTAGCTTCTGTCTAAGCAACCTGTTTTCAAAAAGTTTTACAGAGTCTAAAATATTGCCCATTCTTTCTTCCGGTAACTTGCAGGGATAATTCTGAAACAGAGTGTTCTGTTGACACACAATTTTTTTCCATCACTGCAGATTCTTCTTTATCACTGAATTCAGTCAGAAGATGGATATAGTTAAAGCTAATCTCCAGATTCAATTGTTGCCATTTGGATAAGAGTGCATGCTGCTGTTCACCCTGTGTAGACATTTTTAAGATCCTCAAACCTCGAGGAACAATTTTATTTTTAATACAGGCTTCTAAATAAAAGTGTTGTGCCTGTATTCTCTTGATTTTTATATAAAAAGTCCGCCAACTTACATATTTCTTTCAAGAAACTTGAAAAGTCAATGTTAACATACTCACTGTCACCCTTCTTTTCAGTAGAGCTGTTACCCAACATCGGATTAGGCTTTCTCTTTATAAAATCCATCATTCAACTGGAAACAGCTCCATCCAACTTATTAACTGTATGTGGATTATACTCCAATTCAATCACAGCATTATGAACAGCAAGCAATGTTTAAAATGTGTCCCTGGTCTTTGGCCTTTTGTCCCCCCGCCAAAAAAAAAAAACTGAAATTGAAAATAAGTGCGAGAAGCTATGCAAGATGCCTATGGCTTACACAACTCTCATTCTATTTTATATATATATATATATATATATATATATATATATATATATATATATATATATATATAGATATACACAGTGTGGGTGTGGAAGTAGACTTTTATGATGGAAATGTTCTGAATTGGGCAGTTTTGTCATTATTGGTTCATGCATTTTGTTTCATTGCCTACCGGAAAAATGTTCAAACAATAAATTTAAAATGTACTCTGTCTAGCAAGTGTGCTGTATTGTACAAGGAATATAATTTAATAAAGTCAGGAAGGTGAATCAAAGAACACGTGTATGTTTTTTGTTTTGTGTGCAAGGAGCCAGTGATTTGAAAACAGCGCAAAGGTAATCTTTATCCACTACTGGCCAGATGCATTTTCTTTGGATGTGGTGTGGGTTTCAATGCTGTTTCAATGCATGTGAGTTTCAAGGGCAGAGAAGTCTTAACGCCAAGTCTATTTTCATTGTGAGACAGTATTACTTTGTTTAACATGTCTATTTGTGTTTGTGCATTGTGCTATAAAATGTAGAAATAAAATCCAAATCATTGTAGAAGTAAAGCAGTATGCACACATTAGTGTTTATGGTAAATGGGGTGAAATAGCCAGGTAATGGGACATTGGATTGGCTGCAGGAAGACTCTGAAGTCATATTTAGGTCGTCTGTTCTTCGGTTTGAATTTGAAAGTTGGTATCCCACAATTCCATTGGAGTGGGCGGGGTTATGTAATTATGTATGCACATTTTATGTTAATTAGCATAATGCCTATTTTTCATGGGCCTTGTCCAGATTTTTGATGTTTCCAGGTTGAAAGGTATGACAGAATGGACTTAATAAATGGCAAGAAAGGTACTTTTCCTTGTTACAGTTGCAACCTCTGAAGGTATATTGATTCCAGTAATAAGTTTGTACACCCTGATTTGTGTTCTGAGTTTTCTTTTAATGTTAGAGCAGATTGCAATAGCCATGACGTAGTTTTTTTAGCTATTTGCAATTCCTGCTCATCCTTCTACATTGAGAAGACTAACAGGAAGCTTAGGTTTAGAATTAGAGAAAATCTTCTTAAAATTAGGAATGGTGACCAAACTATTGCTTTAGCTAAGCATGTGTGCAAAACTGATGCATCACATACATTTAGGTTTCTTGTTGTTGAGAGGGTCAAGAAGAATGAGAGATATTGTGAATTCCACTGAAACCTTGGAATGTAGGTGGATTATTAGGTTGAGAGCAGACAAAGGAAGGGGGTTAGATGATAGGGTACATTTAACCCCCTTTTTTAAAGTGTAGACCACCGTTTAAATGAGATATTGCTTTTTATATGCTTTTATCATCACCATCATCTTCTTTCGGCTGTTTTCATTAGGGGTCGCCACAGCAGATCATCTGTTTCCATTTCTTCCTGTCCTCTGCATCTTGCTCTGTCACACCAACCATCTGCATGTCCTCTCTCACCACATCCATAAACCTTATCTTAGGCCTTCCTCTTTTCCTGTTACCAGGTAGCTTCATCCTTAGCATATTTTTCCCAATATACTCAGCATTCTTCCTCAGTACATGTCCAAACCAACATAATCTTGCCTCTCTGGCTTTGTCTCCAAACCTTCCAACCTGGGCTGACCCTCTAATATACTTATTCCTAATCCTGTCCACCCTCGTCACACCCAGTGCAAATCTTAACATTTTTAACTCTGCCACATCCAGCTCTAACTCCTGCCTTTTGGTCAATGCCACTGTCTCCAACCCATATACCATAGCTGGTCTCACTGCTCTCTTTTTAGACCTTACATGTCACTCTTACTGGTAATAATCATCTGTCACAAATCACTTCTGACACTTTTCTCCACCCACTCCATCCTGTCTCTACTCTCTTCTTCACCTCTCTTCCACACTCACCATTATTCTGAACTATTGAACCCAAGTGTTTAAACTCATCCACCTTCACCACCTCTACTCCTTGCATCCTCACCATTCCTCTATCCTCCCTCTCATTCACACACATATATTCTGTCTTAATCCTGCTGACCTTCATTCCTCTTCTCTCTAGAGCATATCTCCATCTCTCCAGGGTTTCCTCAACCTGTTCCCTACTCTTACTACAGATCACAATGTCATCTGCAAACATCATAGTCCACAGGGACTCCTGTCTGATCTCATCTGTCAACCAATCCATCACCATTGCAAATAAGAAAGGGGTCAGAGCTGATCCTTGATGTAATCCTACCTCCACCTTAAACGCAACCGTCACTCCCACCGCAGACCTCACCACTGTCACACTACCCTCATACATATCCTGTACCAGCCTTACATACTTCTCTAATACTCCCAACTTCCTCATACAATACCACAACGCCTCTCTAGGCACCCTGTCATACTCCTTCTGACCTTCTCTGTACTTCTCCATCAACACTCTCAGAGCAAACATTGCATCTGCAGTGCTCTTTCCTGGCATGAAACCATACTGCTCATCACCTCCCTTCTTAACCTAGCTTCCACTACTATTTTCCATAACTTCATGCTGTGACTGATCAATTTAATCCCTCTGTAGTTACTACAGCTCTGCACATCACACTTATTCTTAAAAATTGGTACCAAATCACTTTTTCTCCATTCCTCAGGCATCCTCTTACTTTCCAAGATTTCATTAAACAATCTGGTTAAAAACTCCACTGCCATTTCATCTAAACACCTCCATGCTTCCACAGGTATGTCATCTGGACCAACAGCCTTTCCATTCTTCATCCTCTTCATAGCTATCCTTACTTCCTCCTTGCTAATCCATTGCATTTCATGATTCACTATCCCCACATCATCCAACCTTCTCTCCCTTTCATTCTTTTCATTCATCAAAGTACTCGTTCCATCTGCTCAACACACTCTCCTCACTTGTGAGTATGTTTCCCTCATTATCCTTTATCACCTTTACCTGCTGCACATCTTTCCTAGCTCAGTCCCTCTGGCTAGCCAATTGGTACATGTCTTTTTCTCCCTCCTTAGTGTCCAACCTTTCATACAACTCTTCATATGCTTCCTCCTTAACCTTCTCCACCTCTCTTTTTGCCATGTACCTCATCTCCTTATATTCCTGTCTACTTTCTTTACTCTCTGACAATCCCACTTCTTTGCCAACCTCTTTCTCTGTATACTCTCCTGTACTTCCTCATGCCACCACCATATCTCCTTGTCATCCTTCCTCTGTCCAGATGTCATACCAAGCACCTTTCTAGCAGTCTCCCTTACTAGCTCTGCTGTAGTTATCCAGCTATTTGGTAACTCTTCACTGCCACCCAGTACCTGTCTTAACTCTTCCCTGAACTCCACCTCACAATTACCCTTTTTCGATTTCCACCATTTGATCCTTGGTGCTGCCCTTACACTCCTCCTCTAATTGCTCATCAACATCATCCTAAAAACTATCATCCTGTGCGGCCTAACTACACTTTCCCTGGTCACCACTTTACAGTCTCCAATCTTCTTCAAACTGGCCCTCCTACATAAGATATAATCCACCTGTGTGCATCTTCCTCCACTCTTGTATGTCATCCTATGCTCCTCCCTGTTGTTAAAATATGTATTCACCACAGCCATGTCCATCCTTATCGCAAAATCGACTACCATCTGACCTTCTGCATTCCTTTGCTTAACACCATACCTACCCATCACTTCCTCATCCCCTCTGTTCCCTTCACCAACATACCCATTGAAATCTGCTATAATCACCACTCTCTCATCCTTGGGTACAGTCATCATCACTTCATCCAACTCACTCCAAATTGTTTTCTTTCTCATCCATCGCACACCCAACTTGTGGAGCATATGCACTAACAACATTCATCATTACACCATCAATTTCCAGCTTCATAAACATCACTCTATCCGGCATTCTTTTCACCTACAAAACACTCTTAGCATACTGTTCCTTCAGGATAACTCCTACGCCATTTCTCCTCACATCCACACCATGATAAAACAATTTGAACCCACATCCGATACACCTAGCCTTACTCCCCTTCCATCTGGTCTCTTGCACACACAATATACCAACCTTCCTTTTGTCCATCATATCGGCTAGCTCTCTCCCTATACCAGTCATACTGCCAACAATCAAAGTTCCGGCCCTCACTACCACAGTCCTAGCCATGCCTTCCCCTTCTTCTCCTCCTTCAGACAACAGTAGCCCAATTTCTGCCAGCACCCTGTTGGCTAACAGTACTGGTGGCGGTTGTTGTTAACCCGGGCCTCAACCGATCCGGTATGTAAATGTTTATTGCTGTCCGCATGAATGATTTGGCAAAGTTTTATGCCAGATGCCCTTCCTGATGCAACCCTCCCCATTTATCTGTGCTTGGGACCAGCACAAAGCAATGCACTGGCATGTGCATCCCCAGTGGCTGGGTTTATATGTTTTTATGTTTTTCATATTGTGTTGTGTTTTTTCAAATTTTCTATATTTTATTGTGAGCAACGGCTTTTTTATATGTACATATTATAGATTTGAGCTTTAGTTATAAAGCAGTGATATATATATATATATATATATATATATATATATATATATATATATATATATATATATATACATATATAGCTACACATTTATATTTTATATTTTTCATTTACACTGTCTCTTTTAGACTTGTTGCTTAATGAATAGGGCAATATGATTGGCGCTGCTGTTTTTTGACTGTTGCTATTTATTGATGGATAGTTAGTTGTATTTTAAGTCTGATGAAGTAGTGTGTCTACACTACGAAAGCGCTAACTTAATAAACTATTGTTTTTACATAGCTGTTCTGCTGTTGGTTAGTCTGTTGGATGCCTTTGAAGAGTTTATTCACTATATTTTTATCCAGCCGCCCTTTTATACTAGCTGTGACTTGGTTTGTATTTGGATATATCTTTATCTGTATCTGTATCTATATCTATATCTATATCTATAGCTATAAATATATCTATATCTGTATTGATATGTGTTTATCTATTTCTTTATCTGTCTATAAATAAGTGTGCTGAAAGTAATAGAAAGACCCAAACGTTGACGCTCATAATGTATAACATGAAAAATTGCCAAACCAAATAATGACGTTTTGCCATGCATGTGCCAAGCAATAACCTCAGCATATGCAAATGAAAACAAAATATAGCAAAATGTCCTCCAGCGCCCCCTATGTGGGGGACTGTACCTTCCACACCCCCTGTTAATTATATATATACTAAATCCCAGATTGTACAAATTTATGTTAAGGGCATAATCCCCAACCCGGGCAATGTGCAGTCTTGCACACCTGCCAGCCATATGCTTAGCTGCACATTCTGTCAACTAAACAGACAATGACCAAAAAACATTCAATTAACGTAATGGTTCACATTGATATGTATATATATATATATATATATATATATATATATATATATATATATATATACATTACTTGGACTGTTGTTTTGATGTGAGTTGCCATTTTAATTACTTTTTAACTTTAAGGTATGGGACTTGACCGCATAACTGATATTATGGCAAAGCAAACATTGACAGGGTGAAGTACTTACTGAAGGGAACTTAAAAGAGATGGCAGCATCCCTACAAGTCAGGGACACTTGTGTCTCAAATGCAGGGAGGATATATTTTGAAAGAGAGGTTTAACCTCTCAGTGCAGTTTTAGAACTGATTGGAAGAGATAGTTGTTTCTCAGTACAGTGGACGTATTCATATCAAGGGGAGAGAGAGAGAGAGAGAATGGCTTATCACAGTCAGTTTGCTCTCAATGCTGAGGGGCAAATTCTTGGAAGACGCATTTGTATTGAAATGTAAAAGGAGTATTGCTTGAAAGAAATGTTTACCTCTTGGTGCACAGGGCAATTCTTTGTAAGAGTGAAAACTTTTACTATCTGAAATCTTGAAGACTTGCTGGAGGTAGAAATCTTTTAAGACTTTTGTGTTTTATGTTCACAATATTTTATATATATATATATATATATATATATATATATATATATATATATATATATATATATATATACACATACATATAAATGTATATATATGCACGCACACACACACACACACACACACACACACACACACACACACACACACACACATATATATATATATATATATATATATATATATATATATATATATATATATATATATACACACACACACACATATTTTTATTTTGTTTTCACTCATCACTGTAAAGAAAGTTCTCATAACGTGAGACTTTTCACTTCACTGTGTTTTATCAACTATGCTGGAATGGAATGCTAGCACACTTTTGATACCGTAACAAACTGACATATTTTATTCAAGTTTCAGAGCTTTCAAGTGCACTGCATTAGAGTTCTATTTCTCATGTAAGAAGAGTGAGAGAGAGAGAGAAAGAGAGGGAGAGAGTGTTTCCCTAACAAGGAGAGAAAGTAAAGCTCTGGTACAGAACAACACAACAATCCATGTTGCCCTGCCAGCGGAAGAATAAATTGACCAATAATTAGATGGTCACTTTGCAATAACAGTTGTGTCTGCCAGCAACTATGCTGATCACTCCATTTCTAAATATACAAATTAACATGTGCTGAAGAAGATCTGTTGTCAAAAAGTTTGACTTTTATTCCTTCTATATATACTGACATTACTGATTCACTTATTAAGTTACGTTTATTTTTACGTAACCTCACACTGATAATGTATGGTGAGAAAAATGCAAACACGGAATTAAGAAGTTATAGAAAACCTAGTACCTTTGTTCCGAGCTTTCCTCCTGCCGTTGAAATGTTTTTACTAGCCTGTGAAAATGAGTTATATGATATATTTCAACGTAGAGGTAAGGATAAGCATAACAATTTAACAAAACTTGAAAAGCAAGCTTTATACAATTTGAAAAACAATGCAGAGATTGTTATTTGCCCTGCGGATAAAGGAGGCTCAGTTGTAGTACTGGACTCCAGTTACTTTTTTGGAAAAGTTTTTGAAATGCTTTCTGACCAAAATGTTTATGAAATTATAGATACAGAAGCGATGATTGATATGAAACAATGTATTGATAGGCGCATGTTTGAATGCTTATGTATGGAGGTGATCTCTAAAGAACTGTATGATTACTTTAGAGTAGATGATCCTCTGGTTCCTCAAATGCATGGGCTGCCAGAAATACATAACAATCCCACCCTACCAGTATTTAAACCTATAGTAGCCAGGAGTGGCTGGTTAACCGAGCCCATTTCAATCTTTTTAGATAAACAACTGAAACTGGCTTTGGATATGAGTCAGGTAGTGCTGAAGGATACAGAACACTTCTTGCAAGATCTGTATATAGCAACCACAGGCTCTATACATCAAACCATAGATATTTTGGTCACTATGGATGTTGTTTCACTCTTTATGTCCATATCCAACCAAGAAGGGATTAGTATGGTTAAATCTAATCTAACCAGGAGTGGCAGGTTTGACTCAAGGCAAATAGATTTGCTTTGTCTCTTATTGGAACTGGTGCTAGAACATAATATATTTATTTTTCGGGACAAATGCTACTGGCAGAAAACAGGAGTAGCTATGGGCACCAGCTGTGCCAACACAAATGCCAACCTGGTAATGTGTGAATGGGAACATCAGTATATGTTACAGCAGGATAATGCACATTTAATTATATATCGGTGGTTTGTCAATGACCTTTTTATCGGTTGGAAGGGTAGTGAACAAAGACCTTGCTTTCTTTTTTGAATATTTAAACAACACCAGTAATTTTCTAAAGTTCACAACAAATAAGTCTCAGACCAGGATTGACTTTATTGATGTAACTGTAGTGAAGAAAGGAGATGGTCTAACCACCTTAATGCATAGGAAAGAATATCATAGACCAGCATACCTTCATAGAGAAAGCATGCATAGCCAACATATTTTTATAAACATAGTGAAAGGGCAAGCTATGAAAATTTCATGTTTATCATGTGAAAATACTGATTTTTGTAAGAAGTTTACAAGACCTAAAAGAAGAGTTTGCACATAGGGGTTACAGTCAAGCAGAAGTAGACCAAGCATACTGGACAGTAGTGAATGAGAGGAAAGGGAGGGCTAGTCCCTATTTCTCTGAGAAACCTAAAGATGACAAACTAACTGTAAAATGCATGGAAAACATACCAGTACATTTGTCATATACCACAGATGTAGAAAACGTAAGGGATGTTATTCGTAAAAGTTTGTATATTCTCCAGACTGACAATAAGTTATGTGAGATTATTTCTAACAAACCTAGATTTATATAGAAAAATAAAAAGAAATTTAAAACAGCAGTTATGTTACCCCAGATTATACAACATTCCTGATATAACTACACTGTGTACTCATAAGTGCCAGAAATGTACATATTGTTCTTTTAAAGATGAATCTAGATTTTTTTAAACATCCAGAAACAGGGCATTTGTGGCAATTGAGTGGCAGATGATTGTAATACACAAAATGTAGTATATATGGCTCATTGTCAACTGTGCTTTAAAGTCTATGTGGGCAAGACTAATAGGCACCTTAAAAAGAGAATAAGGGACGACAATTACTGTACTAGAAAGGGGCATGATTATAGTGCACTAGCCAAACACATGTTACAAGCTGGTGCACAACATACTTTTTTGTTTCAAGTTTAATATGTTGTCCCTGAGAGTCAGAGAAAAGGTGATCTTTATAGTAGGACTGAAAATATAGAGTTGCAATGGATTTTGATACTTAGAGCACATAGGGGACTTGGATTAAATGACCATGTCCATTTAAAACCAGTTCTGAAGTCCAGAGGCTTAAAATGAAAAAGAGTATATGCCTGTTAGGTATATCACTTTAAATAAGACTGTTTGGTTAATTGTTTTTTTTTGAGTATTTAAACATGGAGTGTTTTTTAATTTCTTTGTTTGATGAAGGAGTGTGGATCACTTCGAAACTGCTTACTTTTAATAAACCAGTTTTATCATCTGAATCTACTGAGTCTACTGAGTATGTTATACTTGTTTTAACAGTTACTTCTGAATTCTGCCTTGGCTCACCTAGTTTCATTGCTGTAAATTGGGTGTTTGGTGAACCAGTCGCTTTTAGGGACGACTTTGGTTTTATGCTGATCACTCTGTTGACCATAGGTTTATAGATGTTTACTAGGCTAATGACCACAAGGGCCTTTTCAAGTCTAACCATGTATCCCAAATCCCTGACAAGTTCTGATACCTTTGATAAGTGAAGCAGGGACTTTGGAGATGAAAGATTTACAAGGTAGGGCCTGAGAGATGAACCATTTACAGGTTGCCTATGTCCATTAGAGACATTCATGCCAAGCTAGGGATGAATTTCCTGTTCCCCATCCAGTTGTCCAGGTTGCATTCAAATTGGGTTAGGGAAGAACTCTGTTTCACATGAATGGGGGGGGAGGGTGCTGTTCCAGAGACAGGGTAATTGCTGGGCTACATACCTATATCGCCAGCAGGTTCTATTTACATCACAGGCAAGGTTTAAGTCTTTAGAATGGGTAATTCTGGTGCTGTTTATTTTGTGGATATGCAGGAGGTCCATCAGAGAAGGGTCTGACAATGCCCTATATATCAGGCATAGATCTCCCCTCGAAATCCTGTAGGAGACACAATACAGAGATAGAGCCTTGAGGTGGTCTGCACAGGACATTTTACTTAAGCCCTGTATTCTTTTAATGAGGAACATCTGTGGACATTCCAATTGTTGGATATGCCTGGTTAGGTACATACCGAAGGGGGCATTGTACTCAATGATAGGTCTGATGAATGCTGAATATAGTGGAACAAAGACTTCCTTGAAATAAGATGCCATACCTTTGTTTATAAGTTGCACAGCATAGAATGGTTTCCTCACTACTGTAGACGCGTGATGGTCAAAGGCTAGATTACTATCTATGTATGTTCCTAAGCGTCCCTAAGTCCCTGACTACTGAATCATCTCTAATGGCTGTGTCATCAATATTATAGTTGCTGAGGTTGATGACATTCCTGAAGGATACTATTATACATTTCTTGGCATTTAGTTTAAGTCCATGAATCTGACTGAAGTTGTTTGTGTCAGCCCCTCCTGGAGAACATCTGTGTCAGTGTGGGATTCAATGATAGCTCCTAATTTTCAATCATCTGCACATTTAGTCAGCCAGAAACCACTGATATTGGCTTCGACTTTAGGAAAGCAAATGCCAAAAAGGAGAGGTCCAAAGACTGATCTCTGAGGGAATCCACTTGTGACTGGCCTCTTTGTAGAGGTGGACTCCCCAATTCTAACTTCCTGTGTCCTGTCTGTGAGCAAGTTGGCTATCCACTGGGTGACAAACGAGTTTGCACCTAACCCCTTGAGTTTGTCTACAATGCCCTAGTGAGGTATTGTGTCATACCCCTTGGCCACGTCAAGGTAGGCAGTGTGAACCATTTTGCCCTCATCCATAGCTTTGGCAACCTTCTCAAAGAAGTCCACCAGTTTGGGTAGGCATGATCTGCCCTTGACAAAACCAAACTGGGTTGAGTCCACAGTCTGGAGGTTTACTATATCACTATTGATCTTTTCCATGATAATTATTTCCATGGCTTTACATATAAGACTAGTGAGATGTATGGGTCTGTATTTTCCAGGGTCTGTAAATGACCCAGCTATGTGCAGAGGGGTGACTGTTGCTGTTCTCCATTCATGAGGCACAGAGCCTGTTTGGAGACTATAATTAAATATTAATTCCAGAGGCCCTGATAGGTCATGTTTCATGCTAGTTAGAATGTATCATGGGATATTATCTGGTTCCATTGATGCAATGATCCTGGCCTTAGAGAGAGCATTAAAGACCTGTTCCCTAGTGACAGCAGGGTAGTTATATTTGATGGTATTTCCTGAGGGAAGGTTGAGGGGGAGAGAGACCACCCCACCACTGAAAAGAATTAGCCATGGTGATGACTTAAAGAAAAAAAAATCATTACCATTGAGAGGTTTGCAACCCAGAAAGGGTGAGTGCATGTTGACTGGGCCCTGTTATTATCTTCCTGTCTAGCTGTGTGTCCTTAAAAGCTTACACAGGCGTGGAATGTACAGATTCTTTCAACTATAGTAACATGAGAAAAAGAACTGCTTGTTAGGGCCGGTGTGTCTAATGAAACACAAGCTATACATTTTCAAAGTTGGACATTCAAGCTCAACAAAATGGTAAGAACTCAAATATCTGTTATACATATATGGCAACTTGTCAGACTTAAATTTGTTTTGATACCAGATGCTGTATTATGTTAGTACCCTGCATTTTTATCTTTGAGACATGTGAGTTTACAAATGGGGCTTCTGCTGTGTCACATTAATAGAGAAGAGCACATCAACTCAAAAACTCTTACATGTTGATGCTCCAGTCAGAAGAAAATCTCTCTTCTCATATTTTTACAATTTTTTTTCATATTTTAATGTCTATCTCAATTTGCTTAATTATTTTACATATACTGCAGTCTCAGAACTTGCTCTAATTTTTGTCAGTTTTGCACTCCACCGCACCACTAGTGTTTTCATCTGCATTTTGTTTATTTCCTCTTCCACCACCAGCATCTACAAAGCTTCAAGGAAGCCTCTTAGAAGTCTGGAAGCTAAGGACTAGAAAGAAAAAAAAACTGCAATGTACAATATTCCCTCATTTTTCTCATAAATAAACCATTGGATTATTTAAAACATTTACTTTAGCAGGAGAGGTGGAAGACTAAAAATGTATCTTAAAAACAAATTTCAATTACACTATTTCATTAGAAACAAAGGATTTCAGGAGTTAGTAAATATGCATGTGACTGAACTAAAATAGAGAGCACAAAACTGTATATTTCTTTATTTAACACCAAACACCAAACCAAACTAGACTAAAGAAAAACACGAAATACACCAGCAACCAGCAGCAACTTCTGTTTTAATGCAACAGTGATCTGGCACCTCGGCAGTTCGCCTTCAAGGATCACAATGTGATATGATTGGGGAATAAATGACCAATATTTTCATCCTCAGAAATAATATACCAGAATTTTTTAATAATCCTAAACAGCATATCAGAAAAAGGAGAAAACTTTGTTACATAAAATAACTTTCTGTCCACATCTCTCTTAACAAGAGAGCTATTATCTCCAAAATTTCCATATTTTCTAACCAACATGCCTTGTGATTTTTGTGTAACACTCTCGAATATTTCCTGTTTACAACTCAATAATTTTTTCTCATCATAACCCTTTTCCTTTAATCTCCTCTCTACACCATCCAATTCAACCATTTTCTGATTCATATCACTAGTATGGTCAAAAATTATTTTAAATCCAGCACTAGGTAAAGAGTTTAACAAATGTTCCGGATGCATGCTAGTGGCATGCAGGAACATATTTACTGAGGTTAATTTCCTAAATGGCTTAAAGCCAATAACTTCACCATCCCCATACAATGTTACATTCAGAAAGTTAATAGTTTTTCTATTAAATTCATAAGAAAAAGTTAAACCATGTTCATTGCAGTTAAGGGTCTTAAAAAAGTCCAAAAAAATAACAAACATCTCCTTTACAAATAAAGATAAGGTCATCAATAAAGCACTTATAAAGTACCACCCTATCCCTATAAAAGGAAGTGGGATATATAAATTTACTTTAAAAAAATCCCATATATATAATAGCATATGAGTGCGCATAAGAAGCCCCCATAGCTCTACCCTTCAACTACAAAATAAACTTTTTCTCAAAGGAAAAATAATTATGAGTTAAACAAAATTCCAATAAATTAACTAAAAAAGCTGTTCTTGGGCCTTCACCTAACATGTCCATAATAGCATCAGTTCCCCATCTCAATCTGATGTTCATATATAGTGATTTAACATCAACAGTAATCCAATAATAATCACTTTGCAATTTGATTTTAGCTAACTCATTTAATAAATATTGTGCATTTGAAATATGTGCAGAAACTTTACAAAGGTATTTTTAGATGAAAATCAAGAAAACTGCCAACATTGCTTAAGTAAGAGGCTACTCCTGATATAATAGGCCTCCCGGGGGGCTTCTCTAAATTTTTATGTACCTTTGTCAAGGCATACATAATAGGGGTGACTGCTTTTTTTAACATGCAACTTTTTCACATCTTTACAGTAAAAAAAAAAAAACAAATGTTCTCCCTTTTCCATCAATCCCAACAGTTCTTCATTAAAATTCCTCACTGGGTTCTTAGGTAGAAGTTGATATTCATCTTCACAACTTAATATATCAGCTAACATTTCACAATATAATTGTTTATCCAAAATCACCCAATTACCACCTTTATCTGCGCATTTAAAGATAAATTCCATTTTTAACTTTTTTTTTTAATTTTTCAAAGCTATCCACTCATTTTTAGTTAGATTATATGTTTTTTTCTGTTTCAAAAATTTACCAAACGCAATGAAAATTTCCTTATGCACAATTTTTTGAAACAAAATAATGGCAGGCACATTTATCACAGGCATAAATGCATTTTCAGTTGATAAACTAGGTAACTGTAGTTCACCACACCCAGTAGCATGAAGTGATCTATTGCTGTCATCACCATTTTCAAACTCCAAAGTTTCAAATTCATAATCATAAATGGAGAAATTCATTAAGTCATCACCACAGTCATCATTATTCCCCACATTGGTTGCCACTTCACTAAATGCATTTTTCTCAAAATAAACACTTAATAATAACTTTCTACAAAATGCTTTCAACTCAAAATACAAATCAACAAAAGAAGGCATAAATGAAGGCACAAACTTACTACCTTTAAGTAACACAGCTTCCATATCCTCAGAAAGACTGAGCTTAGATAAATTAATAACATGCTTTGCTTGTACATTTACTGACAATCAAAAACAATATGTCCATTACTTGAAATGGTTTCTTCTCTTCCTGCCTCCTCTCCCATGATTCATCTGACTTGACTGAAAAGTCTGATTCCCATTAGAGGTTACAGCCTGGTTCACATCTTCAGCTTCCAAAGCCGAAGATACAACAAAAGAAACAAATTTAGTTCCATCCTGCTCCATAGAAGACATCAAAATGCTATGGTGCTTTTGACTGTTATTGCTCACCTTTGACCTGCTTCGTGATGACTCCCATTGCCATGAGAACAAAATACCAGTGTCATAGTCCTTCATATCATGCAAAAGTTTATTTCTTTTGTGTTGGATAATCTCTAATTTGGAGACTGTTTCACTAATGGAAGACATCTGCACCTGGAAGCAGGACTCCTCCACCACCTCATCATGTAGGTGCAGAATCTCAACCTTTAGTTTATCATGCGCCCTCAAGTTACGTTTTATCAGGATCCATAACCAGGTCAATGTACACTGCAATGAAACCTGTTTCTACTATTCAGCCAAATCACTCTCTTCCTCCGTGAAATTAGTGGCAGGTAACCGGTCAATACGTAACCCCCTCAGAGTTAGATTTAAACTCACATATTTCTCAAGGAGGCGAGTTTTCAAAAAAAAGCAGTCTCCTTAGACATAAGTCTTTCAAGTTGCAGAAACCGCCCCTCAGAGTCATGACTATTGTTCACACACCATGGATCCATATGTGCGAATTTTTTCTCCCTTTTGCTTACCATCTCCGCAAAGCAAAGTGACCCAGGCATATCAGAAAGCCCAGGACCCCCAGCTGCTTCTGACATGTAGACCCTGGTACTGGTGTTAAATATATATCAAACACCAAACCAAAACAGACTAAAGAAAAACACGAAATACACCAGCAACCAGCAGCAACTTCTATTTTAATGCAGCAACAATGATCTGGAACCTCGGCAGTTCGCCTTCAAGGATCACAATAATATAATTACAGCTGCCTTATATATCCAAAAACAAGCAGACACTTAATATGATACAATTAATTAATTAAATATTAATTAATACAATTTTACATAAACTTTCATTTTAAAGAAACTTCTACCTAACATATATAAATATATACATCACAATTCATATAAAATAATTACTATAAATACAAAACAAATATATAAATCCACACAGAATCCATACAAAATATTATAAAATTCATTCTACTTTAAATATATTTTACTAAATACATTGTACTAAACTGTCATGACCCTGAAAATGTGCTAAATACCAACTTCTTGATTTAAGCCACTAGGTCTTAAAATCTGAAATTTAAATATCATTCTAGTTTCTAACTCCAATAACTTACCAATATAGTCACCCCCTCTAGGCAAGAAAGGTTTTGCAAGAACTGAAAAGATTAAACCACTATCTGAACCCCCATGTGTCTCATGAAAATGGTTAGCTACAGGACTCAATTCATTTTTATTTCTTATATCTATAAAATGCTCCAAAACTTGAATTTTCACCATCCGTTTTGTCTGACCTATATACCATTTAATATCAGAACATGAGCATCCCAAAATATAAACCATCCCTGTCGATCTGCAGTTGCTGCATTAAAATAGAAGGTGCTGTTGTTTGCTGGTGTATTTCGCATATTTCTTTATTTGTCTGATTTATTAATATAAGAAAAAAAAACTGTCCCCTGGATTTACTAATGTTCTGTGCAGGACTAGCTTAGTCCTGCACAAAAGCAACTATTTAGGAGCAGGACAGCAGCGTGCCATGCATAATAATGAGGCTCACTGCCTGAACGCCTAATCTTACATGGAGCATGTAAGAGTGCAGGGGCCTTGTCTGAGAGCAGAGCCCTCAGAATATACGCTCCCCCGCAATGCAGAACAGCACAAAGGGGTAAGAAATGGGTGAGACCACTCATAGGTGTCCACATATTCCCACCAACAGTCCCCCATGTGTACAACAGCAACAGTACATATAAATAAAATGAAGAAACCCTTTTATTTTGTTTTTTTAAATCTGATTAAAGCTTACCGTAGGTGTGCAGGTGTGCCCATTGCTTAGCTACGGTTAATGTAGCTTAAATGGCTGAAGAGGATAACAAGGAATATATATGCTAAGGAAGCAGCATAGCAGTAGTGTAATGGGCAGAGCATTCGCCTTATGAGCAAACATTCCTGGTTTGAGTCCCACTGTAGCAGATTCCATTTACCATGGCAAAGCATGTTATGAGTAATATTTATGTTGCATAACCCACTAAATAACATATTTTTATGAAATGGAGTACTGCAGTAAATGCACATGTGAGGTGTCAGTGTTATAATGAATAAGGCACTAGTAAGCAGGTTTAAGCACAAATAAGCAGTAGTAAACATATTTAAGCACTAGTAAGCGGGCGTAAGCCCGTTTGCGCAGTGGTAAGCAATGCCTACACTGGCTAAGGAATTCTAAAGCTAACTCCCTGTAAGCAGATGTAACGGCATGTTAGCAGTGCTTACCCTCACGCAAACCCGCTTACAACTGCTTAAAAATGACTTAATCACTCTGTATCCAATAGCCCTTGTTCTGGCCATCAACAAAATAAACAACCATGCAGGTCTCGAACCCAAGACCTCATATATCATAGACACAGTAGTTACCCACCAAGTCATCACTGAAATACAAAAGGATGAGATATCAGCAAACAAGTCCTCCCCATAGTAAAACCAAACTGAACCTGTGAAAGGAATCAATATACAGTTATATGTTCCATAACCCACTACATAACATAAATATGTGAACTGGAGTGCAGCAGTAAGCCCAGAAGTGAGGTGTAATTGTAACAGAGTGTTCAAGTCCCCAATAAAACACAAGGACCCTATAGAGTGTACATACACATTAATCGTGGATACCTGGCAGATATATAAGATGCAATGAAAAAGAAATCTATGCTAAAAAGGAAATATAATGCAAAGTCTAATGTAAGCAATGCTAAGCATTGCACAGGCCAGCTTAGGTGGTGTAAGCAATGTGTAGACCAGCTAACTGGATGTGTCCAGTGGTATACCCCTTTAAACAATGCCAACCCTAGGTAAGCAGGTTTGCCCATAGCTTAGCCTTTTCAAAACAGGCCAATCACAGAAAAGTGTGGGAAATTGGCCCTACTTAAACCCAAGAGGGGGAATACATCTCATAACTGGTTGTAGCTTCCCCTTGCAGGCACTATGGCAGTAAGGGGAGAAGGTGTGCACTTCCGGGCACAGCACTGGTGCATCTAAGAGTCCAAGGTCATGGCAGGACTCCTAGTTAAAGACCATGCTCAGAGACTGCTGCAGAACAAGTAGCAGGGCTCCCAATATAAGGCAAAGGCCTGAAACCATCTCACCCGTGACCTCACCAGTGCCATTGGCATACCCTGAACTGGTGAGCAGGTCAGGCACCAGTATGTCGACCTGAAGCAGTGTAATGGAGTCCTCTTGGAGGAGTGGCTCCAAGAGGCTAGAGTATCAGGGTATGTTCCAGACGTGTGTACATATTACCCCAGTATGTATGTAATAATTGCCAGCTCAGGTATATCATGGATAGGTATGGCTAAATATTCCTCTTATGTAACCCACAGCTGCAATGGAGCGGGCCACGAACCAGGAGGTCCATTTCAGTCACCTGGCGAGGTTGCGATGCGAGGCAGGTCAGTAATACTTATGCATTTACTGTCATAGGAAATAAAAATAAAAGTAGTAGTAAACTTCTCATTAGCACTCTTCAAGAAAAATCTTGATGATTGGCTGGGAAATTGGAAATTCACCCCAGGGATCACTTCTGTGGCTCTGCTTGACAGGGGCACAGGAAAATAATTTTCTTGGGTGGAGAAAGCCAGGGTACATTTTTTGGCTAGGCTTATATAGGTCCTAGGGCCAATAGCCTAGTACCTACCTATGAACCTATGAATTAATTGCTAGTATAAAACCTGTATTGTTCAAGGCAAGTACTGCATACACTACAGAATATGGCAGTAAGAGTCTCATATTGTTTATAAGTCAATAAAAGTGTAATAGCCTGACAAAGCAATCTAACTGCTGGACTGCATGTGTGTATCATGATATCATACAGTAATGTAGATATGCAATCATGTAATAGTATTGTAGTATTAAGCACTATTACCCACACTGTGCACCATAAATTGAATGTGTAGGAATGCCTGTATATGACAGGTGTAATCCCCAGAGGCCATGTACTACAACTGAGAGAAACGTAGACAGTAAACAGGAAAAATGCAAACAGCAAAAAACAAATAGGACATGCAACTGGGCTGTGAACTATTGATTTTTTTTTTAGCACACACAGCCACGGTTTGAATCCAGCCAGTGGTAGTAGTCTGCATACAGAATCATTCTCCACAACTGTACAGATATGTCCAGAATGTCTATTAAAGTGGCCCATATATGTTGCCTATCAACCTGTCCCCCTGGGAAATCAGTGGAATTATCCCAGACATATAGGCAGCAAACAGAAAATACAACTGATTGACACACAGCTATGATAACAAAGCTGGCACACTAGTAACTCCCCAATACCTTATGTGACTAAGAAGCCACGTATTTCCCATTTACACCCCAACTTGTCAAGCTGTGGTCAGAGTGTGTACAGTAACAGAGTGAGATGTATGTGCATAATACTAATGTGGAATCTGGTACTATGTGTGGGAACATTCAGGTAGTGCTAATAAACATTCCTCCCACAGGTCTGTCAGATACCAACACTGTGCCCAGAAATACAAGAATGATATGCAGTTGCTCTGAATAATGAGGTATTACACATCACTGTCGCCCATACTGTCCTACAACATAAAACTGCCTAGGAAATCTGTATAAGAGTGTTGTAATACAAGGTCAGAATGCAAAAGCACAGGGGATTAATAAGACAGAAAGCAGATAGGAGATATACATCAATATCTGTATAGCAGACACAACTGTGATGGACAGTGTTTAAGTTGTAGCAGACACAACCATGATCTGAATCCTGGGAGTGGAATTAGGCTGCATACAGATTCATACCCCACAACTGTAGAGATGAGGCCAGAATGTCCAGTATATGTGCCCATATCTGCTGCCTGTCCCCCTGTCCCCCTGGTAAGTCTGTGGGATGATCCCAGATGTTTAGCCAGCAAACAGGGAATACAAGTGATTGGCAAACATCTATGAGAACACACCTGTCACTGTAGTAACCCCCAAAACTGTTAGGAGAGTAACATGTCAAGTATGTCCTATCTACACTCCCATGTTGTCAAGCTGTGACCAGAGTGTGTACGGTAACAGGGTGAGATGTATGTGCATAATACTAATGGGTAATCTGGAACTTTGTGTGGCAACAGTCAGGTAGTGCTAACAAACATTGCTCCCACAGGTATATTGGATACGAATACTGTGCTGTGAAATACACACCATTATAACCTGTACTGGTACTGTTCACTCTGGTATTGTAGGGAATTGTGAGTGTTGTAGTTTCTCTGAATAATAAAGTATCACTGGTCACTGTCACCCACACTGTGCTACATAATATAACTGTGTAGGAAAGCATGTATATGTGTCTGTGTTAGGTCACTAAAGGTGGAAGAGGGCAATATTCTAGATATGTTCAGGCACACCAGAATGTGGTCAACACATGGCCAGTGTCTGTGCAGGAAGAGTTGGATAGCATAGTGCAAAACATCAACCCAGAATCCGGGAGTATGTGTACAAATAGTTAGTGTTAGCAAACATTACCTCCACAGGTATACCAGGTAAGAGGTGTATGCTGCAGGTAATACCAGTTCATGTGTAATGATGATGACAGCTATATCACTGTGCAAACTAAGGCTATAGGGTAGTGTAGTAAGACTTGTAAGGTACAGCTAACAGCACTGACTAGGAAAGCAATGTGGACTACAAGAATATACTAGTTGCTAATTGACATCCCCCCCAACCATATCTCCAATAATAATCAATATACCCACCCCAACCTGAATGTAATGGCACCTATGTTCTGATAATGTCCAATTGTTTGATAAAATGTTAATGGTTCCCATGCATGTGCTATATTGAATTATTCCAACATTGGTGGCATGGTGCCATCAATGTACGTGCATGCTGTTCTTATTACCACTGCGGTCCCATATATGCATGTGTTCTGTTTGCTATGCAACTGTTCCGTATCTAGTGTCTGGGTTAACGGAAATATCTATGCATGCTGTTATACCTAACCCTGGAGTGTGTTGACTATTACTAACCCACAAATGATGATGAAATGTAAACACTATAGTATGCTTGGGAAGGCCGGTCCCAGCGGACCCACCTGTCCACCTCAGCTGGCCATGGCACTGGGCACCAGCAGGTCTGGGGCCCAACCCAGAACCTCCCTGTCCAGTGGTCCTGCACCACCTCCAGATGGAAACGCCTCAGGGGATGGGGCTCTCCCCTCCCGGGAGTGGGCACAGACAGGCACCTGTCACCCATCACCACACCGGGGTTGTGGTGCATAGAGTGATCAAGGAGCAGTTTGGTGATCTTCTATGCCAGCTCGAGGGCCGTGTGTTGCGATTAGGGAGTCAGCCTGGCTCTGCGAATCAGTCCCCAGCACAGCCACCTTTGAGGCTGTGAAGGTGTAGTGGAGACTGCCCATGGATGGGGACCTCAGTCCAACTGTTACCACTAGGGGGCTTATGGGCTTCCGATATCCCAATATCCCTCCCCATCAAGGTGTTTACACCCCACATGTGTCATATACTGTCCCTGTATGCATCTTGTTTGTCTTGTCTGTTAATCTACCCAACCTACCTCCCAAATATACCTACTACCCCTCCCCAACATCCCACTCTCACCTGAAAAAAAAAAGTTCAATCTGCTCCCACAAAAAAATCTCGCCCCATACATAGCTATCCATTTCACACATGTGTTCACTGGACACATGTAATCCAGTCTAATTGCCATCGTAACTTATTATTGTT